>NW_027207277.1:300000-600000 GCF_963455315.2 Globicephala melas | reverse complement strand
TCCACAATGATGCACTTGGCCAAAAAGGGCGTATGCGTTTTTTCCTGAATATATTCAGGAAAAAACCATACGCCCTTTTTGGCCAACCAAGCAAGCTTGCAAAGGAAATCTGCACTACAATGAAGTCTCACTTCCCCCCGGTCAAAAGGGCCATCTGAAAAATGTGTAAAATCCAGAAAGGCAGGACAGGCCATGGAGAACTGGGAGCCTTGTTATGCTGATGGGTGGGATGTAAATTGCCAACAGACACTCGGGAGAAGTGTATGGTGTTTCCTGAAACATCTAAAAAACAAAGCAACAGAGCCTAGGGCACTTCCACTTATGGTCCTATAGCTTAGGGAAATTAAAATCAAAAAGACACAGCCACCCCAAAGTTTGGGACGGCTCTGTTTACAACAATCTCGTTTACAGTACAAGTTCAATATCACAGAAAGTGAAAAATAGATAAAGAAGTTTGTGTACTCATGTACAATGCAATATCACTCAGCAATGAAATCTATGTCACCAGGCCCTTAGCAGCACAATGAGTGGATTCGGGTATGGTGATTCTAATTGAAATAAGTCACACAGAAAAAGAAACATCAATAAATATCACTAATACATGGAATGTAAACTTGGCTACAGAGGAACTGAATTCCAAAACACAACAGGGTCTCAAAATTAGAAAACCAACTTATGCTTGCTTAAGGGGAAAGGTGAGTTGGGGTGCTGCATAAAACCAGAGATTGTAATGAGCACAGATAAAGTTCCTTAAGCCAAATATGGAATAGACAAGAGCTACTCCTTGCTCAACGAAATGACTCAACACCCCATATTAAACAACTAAGAATGTACCTGACTAGTATGTATCTTAAAACCTATGGATTGCTATGTCTCCAAAAGAGAATCAAGCGTGTGTACAGGGGAATAAACGCAGCAGTGATAGGATTGGAGAGGTTCGGTGAGCAAATGCAGACCCTTTGAAGTCATATTGCATGGTACCCATTCCAAGGGTCTCAACTCTCCAGGTTTAAGGTATTCTTCCTTCAGCTAAAACATGCATGTGGAACCCAGAATATGATGAACCGTGTGATAGGGAGACGTGTTCCAATATGTCTCAGTTTTCGTCCCCTGGTACTCGGGTGCAACATTCCCGATGCTTTACTAACACTCTCCCCACTTGGAGAGTCAGCGCCTTTAACCTCCTGTTTGGCCCAGTTTGCAATTTCTGCGGAAGATGAACAGGAATAGGGAGAACCAATGAGAGACTAGCTGGAGGTGCCTGGACGGGCAAATTTAACTCTCATTTCCCACCAGGAAGAGGAATTAACCAAAGGCTCAGCGTGCCGTGCCGGAACCAGATTAGGGCCTGAAGCCATCCTGCGGTGTTGCGGCCAGCTCACAAGAAAGCGAGTTGAAGAAAGGAGCTCAGGGGCACTGTAATTCACAAACCTGCAGAGTTATAAATGACAACTATCGTCCAAAAATATACTGAAGTAAGGCTGCCAAGAGGACTTGAAAGCGGGGCAGAATTGCAGGAAACCGATTTCAGGAAGTAGCCTGGAATTGCATTGAAAGCATAGGAAAAGAGGCAGAACGTCCACAATGATGCACTTGGCCAAAAAGGGCGTATGCGTTTTTTCCTGAATATATTCAGGAAAAAACGCATACGCCCTTTTTGGCCAACCAAGCAAGCTTGCAAAGGAACTCTGCACTACAATGAAGTCTCACTTCCCCCTGGTCAAAAGGGCCATCTGAAAAAAGTGTAAAATCCAGAAAGGCAGGACAGGCCATGGAGAACTGGGAGCCTTGTTATGCTGATGGGCGGGATGTAAATTGCCAACAGACACTCGGGAGAAGTGTATGGTGTTTCCTGAAACATCTAAAAAACAAAGCAACAGAGCCTAGGGCACTTCCACTTATGGTCCTATAGCTTAGGGAAATTAAAATCAAAAAGACACAGCCACCCCAAAGTTTGGGACGGCTCTGTTTAAAACAACCTCATTTACAGCACAAGTTCAATATCACAGAAAGTGAAAAATGGATAAAGAAGTTTGGGTACTCAAGTACAATGCAATATCACTCAGCAATGAAATCTATGTCATCAGGCCCTTAGCAGCACAATGAGTGGATTCGGGTATGGTGATTCTAACTGAAATAAGTCACACAGAAAAAGAAACATCAATAAATATCACTAATACATGGAATGTAAACTTGGCTACAGAGGAACTGAATTACAAAACAGAACAGGGTCTCAAATTGAGAAAACCAACTTATGCTTGCTTAAGGGGAAATGTGAGTTAGGGTGCTGCATAAAACCAAGATTGAAATGAGCACAGATAAAGTTCCTTAAGCCAAATATGGAATAAGCAAGAGCTACTCCTTGCTCAACGAAATGACTCAACACCCCATATTAAACAACTAATAATGTACCTGACTAGTAAGTATCTTAAAACCTATGGATTGCTATTTCTCCAAAAGAGAATCAAGCGTGTGTACATGGGCATAAACGCAGCAGTGATAGGACTGGAGAGGTTCGGTGAGCAAATGAAGACCCTTTGAGTCATATTGCATGGTACCCATTCCAAGGGTCTCAACTCTCCAGGTTTAAGGTATTCTTCCTTCAGCTAAAACATGCATGTGGAACCCAGAATATGATCAACCATGTGATACGGAGACTTGTTCAAATATGTCTCAGTTTTCGTCCCCTGGTACTCGGGTGCAACATTCCAGATGCTTTACTAACACTCTCCCCACTTGGAGAGTCAGTGGCTTTAACCTCCTGTTTGGCCCAGTTTGCAATTTCTGCGGAAGATGAACAGGAATAGGGAGAACCAATGAGAGACTAGCTGGAGGTGTCTGGACGGGCAAAGTTAACTCTCATTTCCCACCAGGAAGAGGAATTAACCAAAGGCTCAGCGTGCCGTGCCGGAACCAGATTAGGGCCTGAAGCCATCCTGCGGTGTTGCGGCCAGCTCACAAGAAAGCGAGTTGAAGAAAGGAGCTCAGGGGCACTGTAATTCACAAACCTGCAGAGTTATAAATGACAACTATCGTCCAAAAATATACTGAAGTAAGGCTACCAAGAGAACTTGAAAGCAGGGCAGAATTGCAGGAAACCGATTTCAGGAGGTAGACTGGAATTGCATTGAAAGCATAGGAAAAGAGGCAGAACGTCCACAATGATGCACTTGGCCAAAAAGGGCGTATGCGGTTTTTCCTGAATATATTCAGGAAAAAACGCATACGCCCTTTTTGGCCAACCAAGCAAGCTTGCAAAGGAAATCTGCACTACAATGAAGTCTCACTTCCCCCCGGTCAAAAGGGCCATCTGAAAAAAGTGTAAAATCCAGAAAGGCAGGACAGGCCATGGAGAACTGGGAGCCTTGTTATGCTGATGGGCGGGATGTAAATTGCCAACAGACACTCGGGAGAAGTGTATGGTGTTTCCTGAAACATCTAAAAAACAAAGCAACAGAGCCTAGGGCACTTCCACTTATGGTCCTATAGCTTAGGGAAATTAAAATCAAAAAGATACAGCCACCCCAATGTTTGGGACGCCTCTGTTTACAAGAACCTGGTTTACCGTACAAGTTCAATATCACAGAAAGTGAAAAATGGATAAAGAACTTGTGGTACTTACGTACAATGCAGTATCACTCAGCAGTGAAATCTATGTCATCAGGCCCGTAGCAGCACAATGAGTGGATTCAGGTACGATGATTCTAACTGAAATAAGTCACACAGAAAAAGAAACATCATAAGATATCAGTAATACACGGAATGTAAACTTGGCTACACAGGAACTGAATTACAGAACAGAACAGGGTCTCAAATTTAGAAAACCAACTTATGCTTGTTTAAGGGGAAAGGTGAGTTGGGGTGCTGCATAAAACCAGAGATTGAAATGAGCACAGATAAAGTTCCTTAAGCCAAATATGGAATAGACAAGAGCTACTCCTTGCTCAACGAAATGGACTCAACACCGCATATTAAACGCCTAAGAATGTACCTGACTCTTAAGTATCTTAAAACCTATGGATTGCTATGTCTCCGAAAGAGAATCAAGCATGTGTACAGGGACATAAACGCAGCAGTGATAGGATTGGAGAGGTTCGGTGAGCAAATGAAGACCCTTTGAAGTCATATTGCATGGTACCCATTCCACGGGTTTCAACTACCCAGGTTTAAGGTATTCTTCCTTCAGCTAAAACATGCATGTGGAACCTAGAGTATGATCAACCATGTGATCGGGAGACGTGTTCAAATATGTCTCAGTTTTCGTACCCTGGTACTCGGGTGCAACATTCCAGACGCTTTACTAACACTCTCCCGACTTGGAGAGTCAGTCCCTTTAACCTCCTGTTTGGCCCAGTTTGCAATTTCTGCGGAAGATGAACAGGAATAGCGAGAACCAATGAGAGACTAGCTGGAGGTGTCTGGACGGGCAAATTTAACTCTCATTTCCCACCAGGAAGAGGAAATAACCAAAGGCTCAGCGTGCCGTGCCGGAACCAGATTAGGGCCTGAAGCCATCCTGCGGTGTTGCGGCCAGCTCACAAGAAAGCGAGTTGAAGAAAGGAGCTCAGGGGCACTGTAATTCACAAACCTGCAGAGTTATAAATGACAACTATCGTCCAAAAATATACTGAAGTAAGGCTGCCAAGAGGACTTGAAAGCGGGGCAGAATTGCAGGAAACCGATTTCAGGAGGTAGACTGGAATTGCATTGAAAGCATAGGAAAAGAGGCAGAACGTCCACAATGATGCACTTGGCCAAAAAGGGCGTATGCGTTTTTTCCTGAATATATTCAGGAAAAAACGCATACGCCCTTTTTGGCCAACCAAGCAAGCTTGCAAAGGAAATCTGCACTACAATGAAGTCTCACTTCCCCCCGGTCAAAAGGGCCATCTGAAAAAAGTGTAAAATCCAGAAAGGCAGGACAGGCCATGGAGAACTGGGAGCCTTGTTATGCTGATGGGCGGGATGTAAATTGCCAACAGACACTCGGGAGAAGTGTATGGTGTTTCCTGAAACATCTAAAAAACAAAGCAACAGAGCCTAGGGCACTTCCACTTATGGTCCTATAGCTTAGGGAAATTAAAATCAAAAAGATACAGCCACCCCAATGTTTGGGACGCCTCTGTTTACAAGAACCTGGTTTACCGTACAAGTTCAATATCACAGAAAGTGAAAAATGGATAAAGAACTTGTGGTACTTACGTACAATGCAGTATCACTCAGCAGTGAAATCTATGTCATCAGGCCCGTAGCAGCACAATGAGTGGATTCAGGTACGATGATTCTAACTGAAATAAGTCACACAGAAAAAGAAACATCATAAGATATCAGTAATACACGGAATGTAAACTTGGCTACACAGGAACTGAATTACAGAACAGAACAGGGTCTCAAATTTAGAAAACCAACTTATGCTTGTTTAAGGGTAAAGGTGAGTTGGGGTGCTGCATAAAACCAGAGATTGAAATGAGCACAGATAAAGTTCCTTAAGACAAATATGGAATAGACAAGAGCTACTCCTTGCTCAACGAAATGGACTCAACACCGCATATTAAACGCCTAAGAATGTACCTGACTCTTAAGTATCTTAAAACCTATGGATTGCTATGTCTCTGAAAGAGAATCAAGCATGTGTACAGGGACATAAACGCAGCAGTGATAGGATTGGAGAGGTTCGGTGAGCAAATGAAGACCCTTTGAAGTCATATTGCATGGTACCCATTCCACGGGTTTCAACTACCCAGGTTTAAGGTATTCTTCCTTCAGCTAAAACATGCATGTGGAACCTAGAGTATGATCAACCATGTGATCGGGAGACGTGTTCAAATATGTCTCAGTTTTCGTACCCTGGTACTCGGGTGCAACATTCCAGACGCTTTACTAACACTCTCCCGACTTGGAGAGTCAGTCCCTTTAACCTCCTGTTTGGCCCAGTTTGCAATTTCTGCGGAAGATGAACAGGAATAGCGAGAACCAATGAGAGACTAGCTGGAGGTGTCTGGACGGGCAAATTTAACTCTCATTTCCCACCAGGAAGAGGAAATAACCAAAGGCTCAGCGTGCCGTGCTGGAACCAGATTAGGGCCTGAAGCCATCCTGCGGTGTTGCGGCCAGCTCACAAGAAAGCGAGTTGAAGAAAGGAGCTCAGGGGCACTGTAATTCACAAACCTGCAGAGTTATAAATGACAACTATCGTCCAAAAATATACTGAAGTAAGGCTGCCAAGAGGACTTGAAAGCGGGGCAGAATTGCAGGAAACCGATTTCAGGAGGTAGACTGGAATTGCATTGAAAGCATAGGAAAAGAGGCAGAACGTCCACAATGATGCACTTGGCCAAAAAGGGCGTATGCGTTTTTTCCTGAATATATTCAGGAAAAAACGCATACGCCCTTTTTGGCCAACCAAGCAAGCTTGCAAAGGAAATCTGCACTACAATGAAGTCTCACTTCCCCCCGGTCAAAAGGGCCATCTGAAAAAAGTGTAAAATCCAGAAAGGCAGGACAGGCCATGGAGAACTGGGAGCCTTGTTATGCTGATGGGCGGGATGTAAATTGCCAACAGACACTCGGGAGAAGTGTATGGTGTTTCCTGAAACGTCTAAAAAACAAAGCAACAGAGCCTAGGGCACTTCCACTTATGGTCCTATAGCTTAGGGAAATTAAAATCAAAAAGATACAGCCACCCCAATGTTTGGGACGCCTCTGTTTACAAGAACCTCGTTTACCGTACAAGTTCAATATCACAGAAAGTGAAAAATGGATAAAGAACTTGTGGTACTTACGTACAATGCAGTATCACTCAGCAGTGAAATCTATGTCATCAGGCCCGTAGCAGCACAATGAGTGGATTCAGGTACGATGATTCTAACTGAAATAAGTCACACAGAAAAAGAAACATCATAAGATATCAGTAATACACGGAATGTAAACTTGGCTACACAGGAACTGAATTACAGAACAGAACAGGGTCTCAAATTTAGAAAACCAACTTATGCTTGTTTAAGGGTAAAGGTGAGTTGGGGTGCTGCATAAAACCAGAGATTGAAATGAGCACAGATAAAGTTCCTTAAGACAAATATGGAATAGACAAGAGCTACTCCTTGCTCAACGAAATGGACTCAACACCGCATATTAAATGCCTAAGAATGTACCTGACTCTTAAGTATCTTAAAACCTATGGATTGCTATGTCTCCGAAAGAGAATCAAGCATGTGTACAGGGACATAATCGCAGCAGTGATAGGATTGGAGAGGTTCGGTGAGCAAATGAAGACCCTTTGAAGTCATCTTGCATGGTACCCATTCCACGGGTTTCAACTACCCAGGTTTAAGGTATTCTTCCTTCAGCTAAAACATGCATGTGGAACCTAGAGTATGATCAACCATGTGATCGGGAGACGTGTTCAAATATGTCTCAGTTTTCGTACCCTGGTACTCGGGTGCAACATTCCAGACGCTTTACTAACACTCTCCCGACTTGGAGAGTCAGTCCCTTTAACCTCCTGTTTGGCCCAGTTTGCAATTTCTGCGGAAGATGAACAGGAATAGCGAGAACCAATGAGAGACTAGCTGGAGGTGTCTGGACGGGCAAATTTAACTCTCATTTCCCACCAGGAAGAGGAAATAACCAAAGGCTCAGCGTGCCGTGCCGGAACCAGATTAGGGCCTGAAGCCATCCTGCGGTGTTGCGGCCAGCTCACAAGAAAGCGAGTTGAAGAAAGGAGCTCAGGGGCACTGTAATTCACAAACCTGCTGAGTTATAAATGACAACTATCGTCCAAAAATATACTGAAGTAAGGCTGCCAAGAGGACTTGAAAGCGGGGCAGAATTGCAGGAAACCGATTTCAGGAGGTAGACTGGAATTGCATTGAAAGCATAGGAAAAGAGGCAGAACGTCCACAATGATGCACTTGGCCAAAAAGGGCGTATGCGTTTTTTCCTGAATATATTCAGGAAAAAACGCATACGCCCTTTTTGGCCAACCAAGCAAGCTTGCAAAGGAAATCTGCACTACAATGAAGTCTCACTTCCCCCCGGTCAAAAGGGCCATCTGAAAAAAGTGTAAAATCCAGAAAGGCAGGACAGGCCATGGAGAACTGGGAGCCTTGTTATGCTGATGGGCGGGATGTAAATTGCCAACAGACACTCGGGAGAAGTGTATGGTGTTTCCTGAAACGTCTAAAAAACAAAGCAACAGAGCCTAGGGCACTTCCACTTATGGTCCTATAGCTTAGGGAAATTAAAATCAAAAAGATACAGCCACCCCAATGTTTGGGACGCCTCTGTTTACAAGAACCTCGTTTACCGTACAAGTTCAATATCACAGAAAGTGAAAAATGGATAAAGAACTTGTGGTACTTACGTACAATGCAGTATCACTCAGCAGTGAAATCTATGTCATCAGGCCCGTAGCAGCACAATGAGTGGATTCAGGTACGATGATTCTAACTGAAATAAGTCACACAGGAAAAGAAACATCATAAGATATCAGTAATACACGGAATGTAAACTTGGCTACACAGGAACTGAATTACAGAACAGAACAGGGTCTCAAATTTAGAAAACCAACTTATGCTTGTTTAAGGGTAAAGGTGAGTTGGGGTGCTGCATAAAACCAGAGATTGAAATGAGCACAGATAAAGTTCCTTAAGCCAAATATGGAATAGACAAGAGCTACTCCTTGCTCAACGAAATGGACTCAACACCCCATATTAAACGCCTAAGAATGTACCTGACTCTTAAGTATCTTAAAACCTATGGATTGCTATGTCTCCGAAAGAGAATCAAGCATGTGTACAGGGACATAAACGCAGCAGTGATAGGATTGGAGAGGTTCGGTGAGCAAATGAAGACCCTTTGAAGTCATATTGCATGGTACCCATTCCACGGGTTTCAACTACCCAGGTTTAAGGTATTCTTCCTTCAGCTAAAACATGCATGTGGAACCTAGAGTATGATCAACCATGTGATCGGGAGACGTGTTCAAATATGTCTCAGTTTTTGTACCCTGGTACTCGGGTGCAACATTCCAGACGCTTTACTAACACTCTCCCGACTTGGAGAGTCAGTCCCTTTAACCTCCTGTTTGGCCCAGTTTGCAATTTCTGCGGAAGATGAACAGGAATAGCGAGAACCAATGAGAGACTAGCTGGAGGTGTCTGGACGGGCAAATTTAACTCTCATTTCCCACCAGGAAGAGGAAATAACCAAAGGCTCAGCGTGCCGTGCCGGAACCAGATTAGGGCCTGAAGCCATCCTGCGGTGTTGCGGCCAGCTCACAAGAAAGCGAGTTGAAGAAAGGAGCTCAGGGGCACTGTAATTCACAAACCTGCAGAGTTATAAATGACAACTATCGTCCAAAAATATACTGAAGTAAGGCTGCCAAGAGGACTTGAAAGCGGGGCAGAATTGCAGGAAACCGATTTCAGGAGGTAGACTGGAATTGCATTGAAAGCATAGGAAAAGAGGCAGAACGTCCACAATGATGCACTTGGCCAAAAAGGGCGTATGCGTTTTTTCCTGAATATATTCAGGAAAAAACGCATACGCCCTTTTTGGCCAACCAAGCAAGCTTGCAAAGGAAATCTGCACTACAATGAAGTCTCACTTCCCCCCGGTCAAAAGGGCCATCTGAAAAAAGTGTAAAATCCAGAAAGGCAGGACAGGCCATGGAGAACTGGGAGCCTTGTTATGCTGATGGGCGGGATGTAAATTGCCAACAGACACTCGGGAGAAGTGTATGGTGTTTCCTGAAACATCTAAAAAACAAAGCAACAGAGCCTAGGGCACTTCCACTTATGGTCCTATAGCTTAGGGAAATTAAAATCAAAAAGATACAGCCACCCCAATGTTTGGGACGCCTCTGATTACAAGAACCTCGTTTACCGTACAAGTTCAATATCACAGAAAGTGAAAAATGGATAAAGAACTTGTGGTACTTACGTACAATGCAGTATCACTCAGCAGTGAAATCTATGTCATCAGGCCCGTAGCAGCACAATGAGTGGATTCAGGTACGATGATTCTAACTGAAATAAGTCACACAGGAAAAGAAACATCATAAGATATCACTAATACACGGAATGTAAACTTGGCTACACAGGAACTGAATTACAGAACAGAACAGGGTCTCAAATTTAGAAAACCAACTTATGCTTGTTTAAGGGTAAAGGTGAGTTGGGGTGCTGCATAAAACCAGAGATTGAAATGAGCACAGATAAAGTTCCTTAAGCCAAATATGGAATAGACAAGAGCTACTCCTTGCTCAACGAAATGGACTCAACACCCCATATTAAACGCCTAAGAATGTACCTGACTCTTAAGTATCTTAAAACCTATGGATTGCTATGTCTCCGAAAGAGAATCAAGCATGTGTACAGGGACATAAACGCAGCAGTGATAGGATTGGAGAGGTTCGGTGAGCAAATGAAGACCCTTTGAAGTCATATTGCATGGTACCCATTCCACGGGTTTCAACTACCCAGGTTTAAGGTATTCTTCCTTCAGCTAAAACATGCATGTGGAACCTAGAGTATGATCAACCATGTGATCGGGAGACGTGTTCAAATATGTCTCAGTTTTCGTACCCTGGTACTCGGGTGCAACATTCCAGACGCTTTACTAACACTCTCCCGACTTGGAGAGTCAGTCCCTTTAACCTCCTGTTTGGCCCAGTTTACAATTTCTGCGGAAGATGAACAGGAATAGCGAGAACCAATGAGAGACTAGCTGGAGGTGTCTGGACGGGCAAATTTAACTCTCATTTCCCACCAGGAAGAGGAAATAACCAAAGGCTCAGCGTGCCGTGCCGGAACCAGATTAGGGCCTGAAGCCATCCTGCGGTGTTGCGGCCAGCTCACAAGAAAACGAGTTGAAGAAAGGAGCTCAGGGGCACTGTAATTCACAAACCTGCAGAGTTATAAATGACAACTATCGTCCAAAAATATACTGAAGTAAGGCTGCCTAGAGGACTTGAAAGCGGGGCAGAATTGCAGGAAACCGATTTCAGGAGGTAGACTGGAATTGCATTGAAAGCATAGGAAAAGAGGCAGAACGTCCACAATGATGCACTTGGCCAAAAAGGGCGTATGCGTTTTTTCCTGAATATATTCAGGAAAAAACGCATACGCCCTTTTTGGCCAACCAAGCAAGCTTGCAAAGGAAATCTGCACTACAATGAAGTATCACTTCCCCCCGGTCAAAAGGGCCATCTGAAAAAAGTGTAAAATAAAGAAAGGCAGGACAGGCCATGGAGAACTGGGAGCCTTGTTATGCTGATGGGCGGGATGTAAATTGCCAACAGACACTCGGGAGAAGTGTATGGTGTTTCCTGAAACGTCTAAAAAACAAAGCAACAGAGCCTAGGGCACTTCCACTTATGGTCCTATAGCTTAGGGAAATTAAAATCAAAAAGACACAGCCACCCCGAAATTTGGAACGGCTCTGTTTACAAGAACCTCGTTTACAGTACAAGTTCAACATCGCAGAAAGTGAAAAATGGATAAAGAAGTTGTGGTATTTACTTACAAAGCAATATCACTCAGGAATGAAATCTATGTCATCAGGCCCGTAGCAGCACAATGAGTGGATTCAGGTATGATGATTCTAACTGAAATAAGGCACACAGAAAAAGAAACATCATAAGATATCAGTAATACACGGAATGTAAACTTGGCTACACAGGAACTGAATTACAGAACAGAACAGGGTCTCAAATTTAGAAAACCAACTTATGCTTGCTTAAGGGGAAAGGTGAGTTGGGGTGCTGAATAAAACCAGAGATTGAAATGAGCACAGATAAAGTTCCTTAAGCCAAATATGGAATAGACAAGAGCTACTCCTTGCTCAACGAAATGGACTCAACACCGCATATTAAACGCCTAAGAATGTACCTGACTAGTAAGTATCTTAAAACCTATGGATTGCTATGTCTCCAAAAGAGAATCAAGCGTGTGTACAGGGGCATAAACGCAGCAGTGATAGGATTGGAGAGGTTCGGTGAGCAAATGAAGACCCTTTGAAGTCATATTGCATGGTACCCATTCCACGGGTTTCAACTACCCAGGTTTAAGGTATACTTCCTTCAGCTAAAACATGCATGTGGAACCCAGAGTATGATCAACCGTGTGAACGGGAGACCTGTTCAAATATGTCTCAGTTTTCCTCCCCTGGTACTCGGGTGCAACATTCCAGACGCTTTACTAACACTCTCCCGACTTGGAGAGTCAGCCTTTAACCTCCTGTTTAGCCCAGTTTGCAATTTCTGCGGAAGATGAACAGGAATAGGGAGAACCAATGAGAGACTAGCTGGAGGTGTCTGGACGGGCAAATTTAACTCTCATTTCCCACCAGGAAGAGGAATTAACCAAAGGCTCAGCGTGCCGTGCCGGAACCAGATTAGGGCCTGAAGCCATCCTGCGGTGTTGCGGCCAGCTCACAAGAAAGCGAGTTGAAGATAGGAGCTCAGGGGCACTGTAATTCACAAACCTGCAGAGTTATAAATGACAGCTATCGTCCAAAAATATACTGAAGTAAGGCTGCCAAGAGGACTTGAATGCGGGGCAGAATTGCAGGAAACCGATTTCAGGAGGTAGACTGGAATTGCATTGAAAGCATAGGAAAAGAGGCAGAACGTCCACAATGATGCACTTGGCCAAAAAGGGCGTATGCGTTTTTTCCTGAATATATTCAGGAAAAAACGCATACGCCCTTTTTGGCCAACCAAGCAAGCTTGCAAAGGAAATCTGCACTACAATGAAGTCTCACTTCCCCCCGGTCAAAAGGGCCATCTGCAAAAAGTGTAAAATCCAGAAAGGCAGGACAGGCCATGGAGAACTGGGAGCCTTGTTATGCTGATGGGCGGGATGTAAATTGCCAACAGACACTCGGGAGAAGTGTATGGTGTTTCCTGAAACATCTAAAAAACAAAGCAACAGAGCCTAGGGCACTTCCACTTATGGTCCAATAGTTTAGGGAAATTAAAATCAAAAAGACACAGCCACCCCAAAGTTTGGGACACCTCTGTTTACAAGAACCTCGTTTACCGTACAAGTTCAATATCACAGAAAGTGAAAAATGGATAAAGAACTTGTGGTACTTATGTACAATGCAGTATCACTCAGCAATGAAATCTATGTCATCAGGCCCGTAGCAGCATAATGAGTGGATTCAGGTACGATGATTCTAACTGAAATAAGTCACACAGAAAAAGAAACATCATAAGATATCACTAATACACGGAATGTAAACTGGGCTACACTGGAACTGAATTACAGAACAGAACAGGGTCTCAAATTTAGAAAACCAACTTATGCTTGCTTAAGGGGAAAGGTGAGTTGGGGTGCTGCATAAAAGCAGAGATTGAAATGAGCACAGATAAAGTTCCTTAAGCCAAATACGGAATAGACAAGAGCTACTCCTTGCTCAACGAAATGGACTCAACACCGCATAATAAACGCCTAAGAATGTACCTGACTAGTAAGTATCTTAAATCCTATGGATTGCTATGTCTCCAAAAGAGAATCAAGCGTGTGTACAGGGGCATAAACGCAGCAGTGACAGGATTGGAGAGGTTCGGTGAGCAAATGAAGACCCTTTGAAGTCATATTGCATGGTACCCATTCCACGGGTTTCAACTACCCAGTTTTAAGGTATTGTTCCTTCAGCTAAAACATGCATGTGGAACCTAGAGTATGATCAACCATGTGATCGGGAGACGTGTTCAAATATGTCTCAGTTTTCGTACCCTGGTACTCGGGTGCAACATTCCAGATGCTTTACTAACACTCTCCCCACTTGGAGAGTCAGTGCCTTTAACCTCCTGTTTGGCCCAGTTTGCAATTTCTGCGGAAGATGAACAGGAATAGCGAGAACCAATGAGAGACTAGCTGGAGGTGTCTGGACGGGCAAATTTAACTCTCATTTCCCACCAGGAAGAGGAGTTAACCAAAGGCTCAGCGTGCCGTGCCGGAACCAGATTAGGGCCTGAAGGCATCCTGTGCTGTTGCGGCCAGCTCACAAGAAAGCGAGTTGAAGAATGGAGCTCAGGGGCACTGTAATTCACAAACCTGCAGAGTTATAAATGACAGCTATCGTCCAAAAATATACTGAAGTAAGGCTGCCAAGAGGACTTGAAAGCGGGGCAGAATTGCAGGAAACCGATTTCAGGAGGTAGACTGGAATTGCATTGAAAGCATAGGAAAAGAGGCAGAACGTGCACAATGATGCACTTGGCCAAAAAGGGCGTATGCGTTTTTTCCTGAATATATTCAGGAAAAAACGCATACGGCCATTTTGGCCAACCAAGCAAACTTGCAAAGGAAATCTGTACTACAATGAAGTCTCACTTCCCCCTGGTCAAAAGGGCCATCTGAAAAAAGTGTAAAATCCAGAAAGGCAGGACAGGCAATGGAGAACTGGGAGCCTTGTTATGCTGATGGGTGGGATGTAAATTGCCAACAGACACTCGGGAGAAGTGTATGGTGTTTCCTGTAACATCTAAAAAACAAAGCAACACAGCCTAGGGCACTTCCACTTATGGTCCTATAGCTTAGGGAAATTAAAATCAAAAAGACACAGCCACCCCGAAGTTTGGAACGGCTCTGTTTACAAGAACCTCGTTTACAGTACAAGTTCAACATCGCAGAAAGTGAAAAATGGTTAAAGAAGTTGTGGTATTTACTTACAAAACAATATGACTCAGCAATGAAATCTATGTCATCAGGCCCTTAGCAGCACAATGAGTGGATTCAGGTATGATGATTCTAACTGAAATAAGTCACACAGAAAAAGAAACATCATAAGATATCAGTAATACACGGAATGTAAACTTGGCTACACAGGAACTGAATTCCAATACAGAACAGGGTCTCAAATTTAGAAAACCAACTTATGCTTGCTTAAGGGGAAAGGTGAGTTGGGGTGCTGCATAAAACCAGAGATTGAAATGAGCACAGATAAAGTTCCTTAAGCCAAATATGGAATAGACAAGAGCTACTCCTTGCTCAACGAAATGGACTCAACACCCCATATTAAACGCCTAAGAATGTACCTGACTAGTAAGTATCTTAAAACCTATGGATTGCTATGTCTCCAAAAGAGAATCAAGCGTGTGTACAGGGGCATAAACGCAGCAGTGATAGGATTGGAGAGGTTCGGTGAGCAAATGAAGACCCTTTGAAGTCATATTGCATGGTACCCATTCCACGGGTTTCAACTACCCAATTTTAAGGTATTGTTCCTTCAGCTAAAACATGCATGTGGAACCTAGAGTATGATCAACCATGTGATCGGGAGACGTGTTCAAATATGTCTCAGTTTTCGTACCCTGGTACTCGGGTGCAACATTCCAGACGCTTTACTAACACTCTCCCGACTTGGAGAGTCAGTCCCTTTAACCTCCTGTTTGGCCCAGTTTGCAATTTCTGCGGAAGATGAACAGGAATAGCGAGAACCAATGAGAGACTAGCTGGAGGTGTCTGGACGGACAAATTTAACTCTCATTTCCCACCAGGAAGAGGAATTAACCAAAGGCTCAGCGTGCCGTGCCGGAACCAGATTAGGGCCTGAAGCCATCCTGCGCTGTTGCGGCCAGCTCACAAGAAAGCGAGTTGAAGAATGGAGCTCAGGGGCACTGTAATTCTCAAACCTGCAGAGTTATAAATGACAGCTATCGTCCAAAAATATACTGAAGTAAGGCTGCCAAGAGGACTTGAAAGCAGGGCAGAATTGCAGGAAACCGATTTCAGGAGGTAGACTGGAATTGCATTGAAAGCATAGGAAAAGAGGCAGAACGTCCACAATGATGCACTTGGCCAAAAAGGGCGTATGCGTTTTTTCCTGAATATATTCAGGAAAAAACGCATACGCCCATTTTGGCCAACCAAGCAAACTTGCAAAGGAAATCTGTACTACAATGAAGTCTCACTTCCCCCCGGTCAAAAGGGCCATCTGAAAAAAGTGTAAAATCCAGAAAGGCAGGACAGGCCATGGAGAACTGGGAGCCTTGTTATGCTGATGGGTGGGATGTAAATTGCCAACAGACACTCGGGAGAAGTGTATGGTGTTTCCTGAAACATCTAAAAAACAAAGCAACAGAGCCTAGGGCACTTCCACTTATGGTCCTATAGCTTAGGGAAATTAAAATCAAAAAGACACAGCCACCCCGAAGTTTGGAACGGCTCTGTTTACAAGAACCTCGTGTACAGTACAAGTTCAACATCGCAGAAATTGAAAAATGGTTAAAGAAGTTGTGGTATTTACTTACAAAGCAATATCACTCAGCAATGAAATCTATGTCATCAGGCCCTTAGCAGCACAATGAGTGGATTCAGGTATGATGATTCTAACTGAAATAAGTCACACAGAAAAAGAAACATCATAAGATATCAGTAATACACGGAATGTAAACTTGGCTACACAGGAACTGAATTCCAATACAGAACAGGGTCTCAAATTTAGAAAACCAACTTATGCTTGCTTAAGGGGAAAGGTGAGTTGGGGTGCTGCATAAAACCAGAGATTGAAATGAGCAGAGATAAAGTTCCTTAAGCCAAATATGGAATAGACAAGAGCTACTCCTTGCTCAACGAAATGGACTCAACACCCCATATTAAACGCCTAAGAATGTACCTGACTAGTAAGTATCTTAAAACCTATGGATTGCTATGTCTCCAAAAGAGAATCAAGCGTGTGTACAGGGGCATAAACGCAGCAGTGATAGGATTGGAGAGGTTCGGTGAGCAAATGAAGACCCTTTGAAGTCATATTGCATGGTACCCATTCCACGGGTTTCAACTACCCAGTTTTAAGGTATTCTTCCTTCAGCTAAAACATGCATGTGGAACCTAGAGTATGATCACCCATGTGATCGGGAGACGTGTTCAAATATGTCTCAGTTTTCGTACCCTGGTACTCGGGTGCAACATTCCAGACGCTTTACTAACACTCTCCCGACTTGGAGAGTCAGTCCCTTTAACCTCCTGTTTGGCCCAGTTTGCAATTTCTGCGGAAGATGAACAGGAATAGCGAGAACCAATGAGAGACTAGCTGGAGGTGTCTGGACGGGCAAATTTAACTCTCATTTCCCACCAGGAAGAGGAAATAACCAAAGGCTCAGCGTGCCGTGCCGGAACCAGATTAGGGCCTGAAGCCATCCTGCGGTGTTGCGGCCAGCTCACAAGAAAGCGAGTTGAAGAAAGGAGCTCAGGGGCACTGTAATTCACAAACCTGCAGAGTTATAAATGACAACTATCGTCCAAAAATATACTGAAGTAAGGCTGCCAAGAGGACTTGAAAGCGGGGCAGAATTGCAGGAAACCGATTTCAGGAGGTAGACTGGAATTGCATTGAAAGCATAGGAAAAGAGGCAGAACGTCCACAATGATGCACTTGGCCAAAAAGGGCGTATGCGTTTTTTCCTGAATATATTCAGGAAAAAACGCATACGCCCTTTTTGGCCAACCAAGCAAGCTTGCAAAGGAAATCTGCACTACAATGAAGTATCACTTCCCCCCGGTCAAAAGGGCCATCTGAAAAAAGTGTAAAATCCAGAAAGGCAGGACAGGCCATGGAGAACTGGGAGCCTTGTTATGCTGATGGGCGGGATGTAAATTGCCAACAGACACTCGGGAGAAGTGTATGGTGTTTCCTGAAACGTCTAAAAAACAAAGCAACAGAGCCTAGGGCACTTCCACTTATGGTCCTATAGCTTAGGGAAATTAAAATCAAAAAGATACAGCCACCCCAATGTTTGGGACGCCTCTGTTTACAAGAACCTCGTTTACCATACAAGTTCAATATCACAGAAAGTGAAAAATGGATAAAGAACTTGTGGTACTTACGTACAATGCAGTATCACTCAGCAGTGAAATCTATGTCATCAGGCCCGTAGCAGCACAATGAGTGGATTCAGGTACGATGATTCTAACTGAAATAAGTCACACAGAAAAAGAAACATCATAAGATATCAGTAATACACGGAATGTAAACTTGGCTACACAGGAACTGAATTACAGAACAGAACAGGGTCTCAAATTTAGAAAACCAACTTATGCTTGTTTAAGGGTAAAGGTGAGTTGGGGTGCTGCATAAAACCAGAGATTGAAATGAGCACAGATAAAGTTCCTTAAGCCAAATATGGAATAGACAAGAGCTACTCCTTGCTCAACGAAATGGACTCAACACCGCATATTAAACGCCTAAGAATGTACCTGACTCTTAAGTATCTTAAAACCTATGGATTGCTATGTCTCCGAAAGAGAATCAAGCATGTGTACAGGGACATAAACGCAGCAGTGATAGGATTGGAGAGGTTCGGTGAGCAAATGAAGACCCTTTGAAGTCATATTGCATGGTACCCATTCCACGGGTTTCAACTACCCAGGTTTAAGGTATTCTTCCTTCAGCTAAAACATGCATGTGGAACCTAGAGTATGATCAACCATGTGATCGGGAGACGTGTTCAAATATGTCTCAGTTTTCGTACCCTGGTACTCGGGTGCAACATTCCAGACGCTTTACTAACACTCTCCCGACTTGGAGAGTCAGTCCCTTTAACCTCCTGTTTGGCCCAGTTTGCAATTTCTGCGGAAGATGAACAGGAATAGCGAGAACCAATGAGAGACTAGCTGGAGGTGTCTGGACGGGCAAATTTAACTCTCATTTCCCACCAGGAAGAGGAAATAACCAAAGGCTCAGCGTGCCGTGCCGGAACCAGATTAGGGCCTGAAGCCATCCTGCGGTGTTGCGGCCAACTCACAAGAAAACGAGTTGAAGAAAGGAGCTCAGGGGCACTGTAATTCACAAACCTGCAGAGTTATAAATGACAACTATCGTCCAAAAATATACTGAAGTAAGGCTGCCAAGAGGACTTGAAAGCGGGGCAGAATTGCAGGAAACCGATTTCAGGAGGTAGACTGGAATTGCATTGAAAGCATAGGAAAAGAGGCAGAACGTCCACAATGATGCACTTGGCCAAAAAGGGCGTATGCGTTTTTTCCAGGAAAAATCGCATACGCCCTTTTTGGCCAACCAAGCAAGCTTGCAAAGGAAATCTGCACTACAATGAAGTCTCACTTCCCCCCGGTCAAAAGGGCCATCTGAAAAAAGTGTAAAATCCAGAAAGGCAGGACAGGCCATGGAGAACTGGGAGCCTTGTTATGCTGATGGGCGGGATTTACATTGCCAACAGACACTCGGGAGAAGTGTATGGTGTTTCCTGAAACATCTAAAAAACAAAGCAACAGAGCCTAGGGCACTTCCACTTATGGTCCTATAGCTTAGGGAAATTAAAATCAAAAAGATACAGCCACCCCAATGTTTGGGACGCCTCTGATTACAAGAACCTCGTTTACCATACAAGTTCAATATCACAGAAAGTGAAAAATGGATAAAGAACTTGTGGTACTTACGTACAATGCAGTATCACTCAGCAGTGAAATCTATGTCATCAGGCCCGTAGCAGCACAATGAGTGGATTCAGGTACGATGATTCTAACTGAAATAAGTCACACAGGAAAAGAAACATCATAAGATATCAGTAATACACGGAATGTAAACTTGGCTACACAGGAACTGAATTACAGAACAGAACAGGGTCTCAAATTTAGAAAACCAACTTATGCTTGTTTAAGGGTAAAGGTGAGTTGGGGTGCTGCATAAAACCAGAGATTGAAATGAGCACAGATAAAGTTCCTTAAGCCAAATATGGAATAGACAAGAGCTACTCGTTGCTCAACGAAATGGACTCAACACCGCATATTAAACGCCTAAGAATGTACCTGACTCTTAAGTATCTTAAAACCTATGGATTGCTATGTCTCCGAAAGAGAATCAAGCATGTGTACAGGGACATAAACGCAGCAGTGATAGGATTGGAGAGGTTCGGTGAGCAAATGAAGACCCTTTGAAGTCATATTGCACGGTACCCATTCCACGGGTTTCAACTACCCAGGTTTAAGGTATTCTTCCTTCAGCTAAAACATGCATGTGGAACCTAGAGTATGATCAACCATGTGATCGGGAGACGTGTTCAAATATGTCTCAGTTTTCGTACCCTGGTACAAGGGTGGAACATTCCAGACGCTTTACTAACACTCTCCCGACTTGGAGAGTCAGTGCCTTTAACCTCCTGTTTGGCCCAATTTGCAATTTCTGCGGAAGATGAACAGGAATAGCGAGAACCAATGAGAGACTAGCTGGAGGTGTCTGGACGGGCAAATTTAACTCTCATTTCCCAACAGGAAGAGGAAATAACCAAAGCTCAGCGTGCCGTGCCGGAACCAGATGAGGGCCTGAAGTCATCCTGCGGTGTTGCGGCCAGCTCACAAGAAAGCGAGTTGAAGAAAGGAGCTCAGGGGCACTGTAATTCACAAACCTGCAGAGTTATAAATGACAACTATCGTCCAAAAATATACTGAAGTAAGGCTGCCAAGAGGACTTGAAAGCGGGGCAGAATTGCAGGAAACCGATTTCAGGAGGTAGACTGGAATTGCATTGAAAGCATAGGAAAAGAGGCAGAACGTCCACAATGATGCACTTGGCCAAAAAGGGCGTATGTGTTTTTTCCTGAATATATTCAGGAAAAAACGCATACGCCCTTTTTGGCCAACCAAGCAAGCTTGCAAAGGAAATCTGCACTACAATGAAGTCTCACTTCCTCCCGGTCAAAAGGGCCATCTGAAAAAAGTGTAAAATCCAGAAAGGCAGGACAGGCCATGGAGAACTGGGAGCCTTGTTATGCTGATGGGCGGGATGTAAATTGCCAACAGACACTCGGGAGAAGTGTATGGTGTTTCCTGAAACGTCTAAAAAACAAAGCAACAGAGCCTAGGGCACTTCCACTTATGGTCCTATAGCTTAGGGAAATTAAAATCAAAAAGATACAGCCACCCCAATGTTTGGGACGCCTCTGTTTACAAGAACCTCGTTTACCGTACAAGTTCAATATCACAGAAAGTGAAAAATGGATAAAGAACTTGTGGTACTTACGTACAATGCAGTATCACTCAGCAGTGAAATCTATGTCATCAGGCCCGTAGCAGCACAATGAGTGGATTCAGGTACGATGATTCTAACTGAAATAAGTCACACAGAAAAAGAAACATCATAAGATATCAGTAATACACGGAATGTAAACTTGGCTACACAGGAACTGAATTACAGAACAGAACAGGGTCTCAAATTTAGAAAACCAACTTATGCTTGTTTAAGGGTAAAGGTGAGTTGGGGTGCTGCATAAAACCAGAGATTGAAATGAGCACAGATAAAGTTCCTTAAGCCAAATATGGAATAGACAAGAGCTACTC
This sequence comes from Globicephala melas, assembly GCF_963455315.2. Classification (NCBI taxonomy): domain Eukaryota; kingdom Metazoa; phylum Chordata; class Mammalia; order Artiodactyla; family Delphinidae; genus Globicephala; species Globicephala melas. The sequence goes on along the minus strand of NW_027207277.1, from coordinate 578,695 downwards.
CTTGCTCAACGAAATGGACTCAACACCGCATATTAAACGCCTAAGAATGTACCTGACTCTTAAGTATCTTAAAACCTATGGATTGCTATGTCTCCGAAAGAGAATCAAGCATGTGTACAGGGACATAAACGCAGCAGTGATAGGATTGGAAAGGTTCGGTGAGCAAATGAAGACCCTTTGAAGTCATATTGTATGGTACCCATTCCACGGGTTTCAACTACCCAGGTTTAAGGTATTCTTCCTTCAGCTAAAACATGCATGTGGAACCTAGAGTATGATCAACCATGTGATCGGGAGACGTGTTCAAATATGTCTCAGTTTTCGTACCCTGGTACTCGGGTGCAACATTCCAGACGCTTTACTAACACTCTCCCGACTTGGAGAGTCAGTCCCTTTAACCTCCTGTTTGGCCCAGTTTGCAATTTCTGCGGAAGATGAACAGGAATAGCGAGAACCAATGAGAGACTAGCTGGAGGTGTCTGGACGGGCAAATTTAACTCTCATTTCCCACCAGGAAGAGGAAATAACCAAAGGCTCAGCGTGCCGTGCCGGAACCAGATTAGGGCCTGAAGCCATCCTGCGGTGTTGCGGCCAGCTCACAAGAAAGCGAGTTGAAGAAAGGAGCTCAGGGGCACTGTAATTCACAAACCTGCAGAGTTATAAATGACAACTATCGTCCAAAAATATACTGAAGTAAGGCTGCCAAGAGGACTTGAAAGCGGGGCAGAATTGCAGGAAACCGATTTCAGGAGGTAGACTGGAATTGCATTGAAAGCATAGGAAAAGAGGCAGAACGTGCACAATGATGCACTTGGCCAAAAAGGGCGTATGCGTTTTTTCCTGAATATATTCAGGAAAAAACGCATACGGCCATTTTGGCCAACCAAGCAAACTTGCAAAGGAAATCTGTACTACAATGAAGTCTCACTTCCCCCCGGTCAAAAGGGCCATCTGAAAAAAGTGTAAAATCCAGAAAGGCAGGACAGGCCATGGAGAACTGGGAGCCTTGTTATGCTGATGGGCGGGATGTAAATTACCAACAGACACTCGGGAGAAGTGTATGGTGTTTCCTGAAACATCTAAAAAACAAAGCAACAGAGCCTAGGGCACTTCCACTTATGGTCCTATAGCTTTGGGAAATTAAAATCAAAAAGATACAGACACCCCAATGTTTGGGACGTCTCTGTTTACAAGAACCTCGTTTACCGTACAAGTTCAATATCACAGAAAGTGAAAAATGGATAAAGAACTTGTGGTACTTACGTACAATGCAGTATCACTCAGCAGTGAAATCTATGTCATCAGGCCCGTAGCAGCACAATGAGTGGATTCAGGTACGATGATTCTAACTGAAATAAGTCACACAGAAAAAGAAACATCATAAGATATCAGTAATACACGGAATGTAAACTTGGCTACACAGGAACGGAATTACAGAACAGAACAGGGTCTCAAATTTAGAAAACCAACTTATGCTTGTTTAAGGGTAAAGGTGAGTTGGGGTGCTGCATAAAACCAGAGATTGAAATGAGCACAGATAAAGTTCCTTAAGCCAAATATGGAATAGACAAGAGCTACTCCTTGCTCAACGAAATGGACTCAACACCCCATATTAAACGCCTAAGAATGTACCTGACTCTTAAGTATCTTAAAACCTATGGATTGCTATGTCTCCGAAAGAGAATCAAGCATGTGTACAGGGACATAAACGCAGCAGTGATAGGATTGGAGAGGTTCGGTGAGCAAATGAAGACCCTTTGAAGTCATATTGCATGGTACCCATTCCACGGGTTTCAACTACCCAGGTTTAAGGTATTCTTCCTTCAGCTAAAACATGCATGTGGAACCTAGAGTATGATCAACCATGTGATCGGGAGACGTGTTCAAATATGTCTCAGTTTTCGTACCCTGGTACTCGGGTGCAACATTCCAGACGCTTTACTAACACTCTCCCGACTTGGAGAGTCAGTCCCTTTAACCTCCTGTTTGGCCCAGTTTACAATTTCTGCGGAAGATGAACAGGAATAGCGAGAACCAATGAGAGACTAGCTGGAGGTGTCTGGACGGGCAAATTTAACTCTCATTTCCCACCAGGAAGAGGAAATAACCAAAGGCTCAGCGTGCCGTGCCGGAACCAGATTAGGGCCTGAAGCCATCCTGCGGTGTTGCGGCCAGCTCACAAGAAAACGAGTTGAAGAAAGGAGCTCAGGGGCACTGTAATTCACAAACCTGCAGAGTTATAAATGACAACTATCGTCCAAAAATATACTGAAGTAAGGCTGCCTAGAGGACTTGAAAGCGGGGCAGAATTGCAGGAAACCGATTTCAGGAGGTAGACTGGAATTGCATTGAAAGCATAGGAAAAGAGGCAGAACGTCCACAATGATGCACTTGGCCAAAAAGGGCGTATGCGTTTTTTCCTGAATATATTCAGGAAAAAACGCATACGCCCTTTTTGGCCAACCAAGCAAGCTTGCAAAGGAAATCTGCACTACAATGAAGTATCACTTCCCCCCGGTCAAAAGGGCCATCTGAAAAAAGTGTAAAATAAAGAAAGGCAGGACAGGCCATGGAGAACTGGGAGCCTTGTTATGCTGATGGGCGGGATGTAAATTGCCAACAGACACTCGGGAGAAGTGTATGGTGTTTCCTGAATCGTCTAAAAAACAAAGCAACAGAGCCTAGGGCACTTCCACTTATGGTCCTATAGCTTAGGGAAATTAAAATCAAAAAGACACAGACACCCCGAAATTTGGAACGGCTCTGTTTACAAGAACCTCGTTTACAGTACAAGTTCAACATCGCAGAAAGTGAAAAATGGATAAAGAAGTTGTGGTATTTACTTACAAAGCAATATCACTCAGGAATGAAATCTATGTCATCAGGCCCGTAGCAGCACAATGAGTGGATTCAGGTATGATGATTCTAACTGAAATAAGGCACACAGAAAAAGAAACATCATAAGATATCAGTAATACACGGAATGTAAACTTGGCTACACAGGAACTGAATTACAGAACAGAACAGGGTCTCAAATTTAGAAAACCAACTTATGCTTGCTTAAGGGGAAAGGTGAGTTGGGGTGCTGAATAAAACCAGAGATTGAAATGAGCACAGATAAAGTTCCTTAAGCCAAATATGGAATAGACAAGAGCTACTCCTTGCTCAACGAAATGGACTCAACACCGCATATTAAACGCCTAAGAATGTACCTGACTAGTAAGTATCTTAAAACCTATGGATTGCTATGTCTCCAAAAGAGAATCAAGCGTGTGTACAGGGGCATAAACGCAGCAGTGATAGGATTGGAGAGGTTCGGTGAGCAAATGAAGACCCTTTGAAGTCATATTGCATGGTACCCATTCCACGGGTTTCAACTACCCAGGTTTAAGGTATACTTCCTTCAGCTAAAACATGCATGTGGAACCCAGAGTATGATCAACCGTGTGAACGGGAGACCTGTTCAAATATGTCTCAGTTTTCCTCCCCTGGTACTCGGGTGCAACATTCCAGACGCTTTACTAACACTCTCCCGACTTGGAGAGTCAGCCTTTAACCTCCTGTTTAGCCCAGTTTGCAATTTCTGCGGAAGATGAACAGGAATAGGGAGAACCAATGAGAGACTAGCTGGAGGTGTCTGGACGGGCAAATTTAACTCTCATTTCCCACCAGGAAGAGGAATTAACCAAAGGCTCAGCGTGCCGTGCCGGAACCAGATTAGGGCCTGAAGCCATCCTGCGGTGTTGCGGCCAGCTCACAAGAAAGCGAGTTGAAGATAGGAGCTCAGGGGCACTGTAATTCACAAACCTGCAGAGTTATAAATGACAGCTATCGTCCAAAAATATACTGAAGTAAGGCTGCCAAGAGGACTTGAAAGCGGGGCAGAATTGCAGGAAACCGATTTCAGGAGGTAGACTGGAATTGCATTGAAAGCATAGGAAAAGAGGCAGAACGTCCACAATGATGCACTTGGCCAAAAAGGGCGTATGCGTTTTTTCCTGAATATATTCAGGAAAAAACGCATACGCCCTTTTTGGCCAACCAAGCAAGCTTGCAAAGGAAATCTGCACTACAATGAAGTCTCACTTCCCCCCGGTCAAAAGGGCCATCTGCAAAAAGTGTAAAATCCAGAAAGGCAGGACAGGCCATGGAGAACTGGGAGCCTTGTTATGCTGATGGGCGGGATGTAAATTGCCAACAGACACTCGGGAGAAGTGTATGGTGTTTCCTGAAACATCTAAAAAACAAAGCAACAGAGCCTAGGGCACTTCCACTTATGGTCCAATAGTTTAGGGAAATTAAAATCAAAAAGACACAGCCACCCCAAAGTTTGGGACACCTCTGTTTACAAGAACCTCGTTTACCGTACAAGTTCAATATCACAGAAAGTGAAAAATGGATAAAGAACTTGTGGTACTTATGTACAATGCAGTATCACTCAGCAATGAAATCTATGTCATCAGGCCCGTAGCAGCATAATGAGTGGATTCAGGTACGATGATTCTAACTGAAATAAGTCACACAGAAAAAGAAACATCATAAGATATCACTAATACACGGAATGTAAACTGGGCTACACTGGAACTGAATTACAGAACAGAACAGGGTCTCAAATTTAGAAAACCAACTTATGCTTGCTTAAGGGGAAAGGTGAGTTGGGGTGCTGCATAAAAGCAGAGATTGAAATGAGCACAGATAAAGTTCCTTAAGCCAAATACGGAATAGACAAGAGCTACTCCTTGCTCAACGAAATGGACTCAACACCGCATAATAAACGCCTAAGAATGTACCTGACTAGTAAGTATCTTAAATCCTATGGATTGCTATGTCTCCAAAAGAGAATCAAGCGTGTGTACAGGGGCATAAACGCAGCAGTGATAGGATTGGAGAGGTTCGGTGAGCAAATGAAGACCCTTTGAAGTCATATTGCATGGTACCCATTCCACGGGTTTCAACTACCCAGTTTTAAGGTATTGTTCCTTCAGCTAAAACATGCATGTGGAACCTAGAGTATGATCAACCATGTGATCGGGAGACGTGTTCAAATATGTCTCAGTTTTCGTACCCTGGTACTCGGGTGCAACATTCCAGATGCTTTACTAACACTCTCCCCACTTGGAGAGTCAGTGCCTTTAACCTCCTGTTTGGCCCAGTTTGCAATTTCTGCGGAAGATGAACAGGAATAGCGAGAACCAATGAGAGACTAGCTGGAGGTGTCTGGACGGGCAAATTTAACTCTCATTTCCCACCAGGAAGAGGAGTTAACCAAAGGCTCAGCGTGCCGTGCCGGAACCAGATTAGGGCCTGAAGGCATCCTGTGCTGTTGCGGCCAGCTCACAAGAAAGCGAGTTGAAGAATGGAGCTCAGGGGCACTGTAATTCACAAACCTGCAGAGTTATAAATGACAGCTATCGTCCAAAAATATACTGAAGTAAGGCTGCCAAGAGGACTTGAAAGCGGGGCAGAATTGCAGGAAACCGATTTCAGGAGGTAGACTGGAATTGCATTGAAAGCATAGGAAAAGAGGCAGAACGTGCACAATGATGCACTTGGCCAAAAAGGGCGTATGCGTTTTTTCCTGAATATATTCAGGAAAAAACGCATACGGCCATTTTGGCCAACCAAGCAAACTTGCAAAGGAAATCTGTACTACAATGAAGTCTCACTTCCCCCTGGTCAAAAGGGCCATCTGAAAAAAGTGTAAAATCCAGAAAGGCAGGACAGGCAATGGAGAACTGGGAGCCTTGTTATGCTGATGGGTGGGATGTAAATTGCCAACAGACACTCGGGAGAAGTGTATGGTGTTTCCTGTAACATCTAAAAAACAAAGCAACACAGCCTAGGGCACTTCCACTTATGGTCCTATAGCTTAGGGAAATTAAAATCAAAAAGACACAGCCACCCCGAAGTTTGGAACGGCTCTGTTTACAAGAACCTCGTTTACAGTACAAGTTCAACATCGCAGAAAGTGAAAAATGGTTAAAGAAGTTGTGGTATTTACTTACAAAGCAATATCACTCAGCAATGAAATCTATGTCATCAGGCCCTTAGCAGCACAATGAGTGGATTCAGGTATGATGATTCTAACTGAAATAAGTCACACAGAAAAAGAAACATCATAAGATATCAGTAATACACGGAATGTAAACTTGGCTACACAGGAACTGAATTCCAATACAGAACAGGGTCTCAAATTTAGAAAACCAACTTATGCTTGTTTAAGGGGAAAGGTGAGTTGGGGTGCTGCATAAAACCAGAGATTGAAATGAGCACAGATAAAGTTCCTTAAGCCAAATATGGAATAGACAAGAGCTACTCCTTGCTCAACGAAATGGACTCAACACCCCATATTAAACGCCTAAGAATGTACCTGACTAGTAAGTATCTTAAAACCTATGGATTGCTATGTCTCCAAAAGAGAATCAAGCGTGTGTACAGGGGCATAAACGCAGCAGTGATAGGATTGGAGAGGTTCGGTGAGCAAATGAAGACCCTTTGAAGTCATATTGCATGGTACCCATTCCACGGGTTTCAACTACCCAGTTTTAAGGTATTGTTCCTTCAGCTAAAACATGCATGTGGAACCTAGAGTATGATCAACCATGTGATCGGGAGACGTGTTCAAATATGTCTCAGTTTTCGTACCCTGGTACTCGGGTGCAACATTCCAGACGCTTTACTAACACTCTCCCGACTTGGAGAGTCAGTCCCTTTAACCTCCTGTTTGGCCCAGTTTGCAATTTCTGCGGAAGATGAACAGGAATAGCGAGAACCAATGAGAGACTAGCTGGAGGTGTCTGGACGGGCAAATTTAACTCTCATTTCCCACCAGGAAGAGGAATTAACCAAAGGCTCAGCGTGCCGTGCCGGAACCAGATTAGGGCCTGAAGCTATCCTGCGCTGTTGCGGCCAGCTCACAAGAAAGCGAGTTGAAGAATGGAGCTCAGGGGCACTGTAATTCTCAAACCTGCAGAGTTATAAATGACAGCTATCGTCCAAAAATATACTGAAGTAAGGCTGCCAAGAGGACTTGAAAGCAGGGCAGAATTGCAGGAAACCGATTTCAGGAGGTAGACTGGAATTGCATTGAAAGCATAGGAAAAGAGGCAGAACGTCCACAATGATGCACTTGGCCAAAAAGGGCGTATGCGTTTTTTCCTGAATATATTCAGGAAAAAACGCATACGCCCATTTTGGCCAACCAAGCAAACTTGCAAAGGAAATCTGTACTACAATGAAGTCTCACTTCCCCCCGGTCAAAAGGGCCATCTGCAAAAAGTGTAAAATCCAGAAAGGCAGGACAGGCCATGGAGAACTGGGAGCCTTGTTATGCTGATGGGTGGGATGTAAATTGCCAACAGACACTCGGGAGAAGTGTATGGTGTTTCCTGAAACATCTAAAAAACAAAGCAACAGAGCCTAGGGCACTTCCACTTATGGTCCTATAGCTTAGGGAAATTAAAATCAAAAAGACACAGCCACCCCGAAGTTTGGAACGGCTCTGTTTACAAGAACCTCGTTTACAGTACAAGTTCAACATCGCAGAAATTGAAAAATGGTTAAAGAAGTTGTGGTATTTACTTACAAAGCAATATCACTCAGCAATGAAATCTATGTCATCAGGCCCTTAGCAGCACAATGAGTGGATTCAGGTATGATGATTCTAACTGAAATAAGTCACACAGAAAAAGAAACATCATAAGATATCAGTAATACACGGAATGTAAACTTGGCTACACAGGAACTGAATTCCAATACAGAACAGGGTCTCAAATTTAGAAAACCAACTTATGCTTGCTTAAGGGGAAAGGTGAGTTGGGGTGCTGCATAAAACCAGAGATTGAAATGAGCACAGATAAAGTTCCTTAAGCCAAATATGGAATAGACAAGAGCTACTCCTTGCTCAACGAAATGGACTCAACACCCCATATTAAACGCCTAAGAAAGTACCTGACTAGTAAGTATCTTAAAACCTATGGATTGCTATGTCTCCAAAAGAGAATCAAGCGTGTGTACAGGGGCATAAACGCAGCAGTGATAGGATTGGAGAGGTTCGGTGAGCAAATGAAGACCCTTTGAAGTCATATTGCATGGTACCCATTCCACGGGTTTCAACTACCCAGTTTTAAGGTATTGTTCCTTCAGCTAAAACATGCATGTGGAACCTAGAGTATGATCAACCATGTGATCGGGAGACGTGTTCAAATATGTCTCAGTTTCGTACCCTGGTACTCGGGTGCAACATTCCAGACGCTTTACTAACACTCTCCCGACTTGGAGAGTCAGTCCCTTTAACCTCCTGTTTGGCCCAGTTTGCAATTTCTGTGGAAGATGAACAGGAATAGCGAGAACCAATGAGAGACTAGCTGGAGGTGTCTTGACGGGCAAATTTAACTCTCATTTCCCACCGGGAAGAGGAATTAACCAAAGGCTCAGCGTGCCGTGCCGGAACCAGATTAGGGCCTGAAGCCATCCTGCGCTGTTGCGGCCAGCTCACAAGAAAGCGAGTTGAAGAATGGAGCTCAGGGGCACTGTAATTCTCAAACCTGCAGAGTTATAAATGACAGCTATCGTCCAAAAATATACTGAAGTAAGGCTGCCAAGAGGACTTGAAAGCGGGGCAGAATTGCAGGAAACCGATTTCAGGAGGTAGACTGGAATTGCATTGAAAGCATAGGAAAAGAGGCAGAACGTCCACAATGATGCACTTGGCCAAAAAGGGCGTATGCGTTTTTTCCTGAATATATTCAGGAAAAAACGCATACGGCCATTTTGGCCAACCAAGCAAACTTGCAAAGGAAATCTGTACTACAATGAAGTCTCACTTCCCCCCGGTCAAAAGGGCCATCTGAAAAAAGTGTAAAATCCAGAAAGGCAGGACAGGCCATGGAGAACTGGGAGCCTTGTTATGCTGATGGGTGGGATGTAAATTGCCAACAGACACTCGGGAGAAGTGTATGGTGTTTCCTGAAACATCTAAAAAACAAAGCAACAGAGCCTAGGGCACTTCCACTTATGGTCCTATAGCTTAGGGAAATTAAAATCAAAAAGACACAGCCACCCCGAAGTTTGGAACGGCTCTGTTTACAAGAACCTCGTTTACAGTACAAGTTCAACATCGCAGAAATTGAAAAATGGTTAAAGAAGTTGTGGTATTTACTTACAAAGCAATATCACTCAGCAATGAAATCTATGTCATCAGGCCCTTAGCAGCACAATGAGTGGATTCAGGTATGATGATTCTAACTGAAATAAGTCACACAGAAAAAGAAACATCATAAGATATCAGTAATACACGGAATGTAAACTTGGCTACACAGGAACTGAATTCCAATACAGAACAGGGTCTCAAATTTAGAAAACCAACTTATGCTTGCTTAAGGGGAAAGGTGAGTTGGGGTGCTGCATAAAACCAGAGATTGAAATGAGCACAGATAAAGTTCCTTAAGCCAAATATGGAATAGACAAGAGCTACTCCTTGCTCAACGAAATGGACTCAACACCCCATATTAAACGCCTAAGAAAGTACCTGACTAGTAAGTATCTTAAAACCTATGGATTGCTATGTCTCCAAAAGAGAATCAAGCGTGTGTACAGGGGCATAAACGCAGCAGTGATAGGATTGGAGAGGTTCGGTGAGCAAATGAAGACCCTTTGAAGTCATATTGCATGGTACCCATTCCACGGGTTTCAACTACCCAGTTTTAAGGTATTGTTCCTTCAGCTAAAACATGCATGTGGAACCTAGAGTATGATCAACCATGTGATCGGGAGACGTGTTCAAATATGTCTCAGTTTCGTACCCTGGTACTCGGGTGCAACATTCCAGACGCTTTACTAACACTCTCCCGACTTGGAGAGTCAGTCCCTTTAACCTCCTGTTTGGCCCAGTTTGCAATTTCTGTGGAAGATGAACAGGAATAGCGAGAACCAATGAGAGACTAGCTGGAGGTGTCTGGACGGGCAAATTTAACTCTCATTTCCCACCGGGAAGAGGAATTAACCAAAGGCTCAGCGTGCCGTGCCGGAACCAGATTAGGGCCTGAAGCCATCCTGCGCTGTTGCGGCCAGCTCACAAGAAAGCGAGTTGAAGAATGGAGCTCAGGGGCACTGTAATTCTCAAACCTGCAGAGTTATAAATGACAGCTATCGTCCAAAAATATACTGAAGTAAGGCTGCCAAGAGGACTTGAAAGCGGGGCAGAATTGCAGGAAACCGATTTCAGGAGGTAGACTGGAATTGCATTGAAAGCATAGGAAAAGAGGCAGAACGTCCACAATGATGCACTTGGCCAAAAAGGGCGTATGCGTTTTTTCCTGAATATATTCAGGAAAAAACGCATACGCCCATTTTGGCCAACCAAGCAAACTTGCAAAGGAAATCTGTACTACAATGAAGTCTCACTTCCCCCCGGTCAAAAGGGCCATCTGAAAAAAGTGTAAAATCCAGAAAGGCAGGACAGGCCATGGAGAACTGGGAGCCTTGTTATGCTGATGGGTGGGATGTAAATTGCCAACAGACACTCGGGAGAAGTGTATGGTGTTTCCTGAAACATCTAAAAAACAAAGCAACAGAGCCTAGGGCACTTCCACTTATGGTCCTATAGCTTAGGGAAATTAAAATCAAAAAGACACAGCCACCCCGAAGTTTGGAACGGCTCTGTTTACAAGAACCTCGTTTACAGTACAAGTTCAACATCGCAGAAATTGAAAAATGGTTAAAGAAGTTGTGGTATTTACTTACAAAGCAATATCACTCAGCAATGAAATCTATGTCATCAGGCCCTTAGCAGCACAATGAGTGGATTCAGGTATGATGATTCTAACTGAAATAAGTCACACAGAAAAAGAAACATCATAAGATATCAGTAATACACGGAATGTAAACTTGGCTACACAGGAACTGAATTCCAATACAGAACAGGGTCTCAAATTTAGAAAACCAACTTATGCTTGCTTAAGGGGAAAGGTGAGTTGGGGTGCTGCATAAAACCAGAGATTGAAATGAGCACAGATAAAGTTCCTTAAGCCAAATATGGAATAGACAAGAGCTACTCCTTGCTCAACGAAATGGACTCAACACCCCATATTAAACGCCTAAGAATGTACCTGACTAGTAAGTATCTTAAAACCTATGGATTGCTATGTCTCCAAAAGAGAATCAAGCGTGTGTACAGGGGCATAAACGCAGCAGTGATAGGATTGGAGAGGTTCGGTGAGCAAATGAAGACCCTTTGAAGTCATATTGCATGGTACCCATTCCACGGGTTTCAACTACCCAGGTTTAAGGTATTCTTCCTTCAGCTAAAACATGCATGTGGAACCCAGAGTATGATCAACCGTGTGAACGGGAGACGTGTTCAAATATGTCTCAGTTTTCCTCCCCTGGTACTCGGGTGCAACATTCCAGACGCTTTACTAACACTCTCCCCACTTGGAGTGTCAGCGCCTTTAACCACCTGTTTGGCCCAGTTTGCAATTTCTGCGGAAGATGAACAGGAATAGGGAGAACCAATGAGAGACTAGCTGGAGGTGTCTGGACGGGCAAATTTAACTCTCATTTCCCACCAGGAAGAGGAATTAACCAAAGGCTCAGCGTGCCGTGCCGGAACCAGATTAGGGCCTGAAGCCATCCTGCGGTGTTGCGGCCAGCTCACAAGAAAGCGAGTTGAAGATAGGAGCTCAGGGGCACTGTAATTCACAAACCTGCAGAGTTATAAATGACAGCTATCGTCCAAAAATATACTGAAGTAAGGCTGCCAAGAGGACTTGAAAGCGGGGCAGAATTGCAGGAAACCGATTTCAGAAGGTAGACTGGAATTGCATTGAAAGCATAGGAAAAGAGGCAGAACGTCCACAATGATGCACTTGGCCAAAAAGGGCGTATGCGTTTTTTCCTGAATATATTCAGGAAAAAACGCATACGCCCTTTTTGGCCAACCAAGCAAGCTTGCAAAGGAAATCTGCACTACAATGAAGTCTCACTTCCCCCCGGTCAAAAGGGCCATCTGAAAAAAGTGTAAAATCCAGAAAGGCAGGACAGGCCATGGAGAACTGGGAGCCTTGTTATGCTGATGGGCGGGATGTAAATTGCCAACAGACACTCGGGAGAAGTGTATGGTGTTTCCTGAAACATCTAAAAAACAAAGCAACAGAGCCTAGGGCACTTCCACTTATGGTCCTATAGCTTAGGGAAATTAAAATTAAAAAGATACAGCCACCCCAATGTTTGGGACGCCTCTGTTTACAAGAACCTCGTTTACCGTACAAGTTCAATATCACAGAAAGTGAAAAATGGATAAAGAACTTGTGGTACTTATGTACAATGCAGTATCACTCAGCAATGAAATCTATGTCATCAGGCCTGTAGCAGCATAATGAGTGGATTCAGGTACGATGATTCTAACTGAAATAAGTCACACAGAAAAAGAAACATCATAAGATATCACTAATACACGGAATGTAAACTGGGCTACACAGGAACTGAATTACAGAACAGAACAGGGTCTCAAATTTAGAAAACCAACTTATGCTTGCTTAAGGGGAAAGGTGAGTTGGGGTGCTGCATAAAAGCAGAGATTGAAATGAGCACAGATAAAGTTCCTTAAGCCAAATACGGAATAGACAAGAGCTACTCCTTGCTCAACGAAATGGACTCAACACCGCATAATAAACGCCTAAAAATGTACCTGACTAGTAAGTATCTTAAATCCTATGGATTGCTATGTCTCCAAAAGAGAATCAAGCGTGTGTACAGGGGCATAAACGCAGCAGTGATAGGATTGGAGAGGTTCGGTGAGCAAATGAAGACCCTTTGAAGTCATATTGCATGGTACCCATTCCACGGGTTTCAACTACCCAGTTTTAAGGTATTGTTCCTTCAGCTAAAACATGCATGTGGAACCTAGAGTATGATCAACCATGTGATCGGGAGACGTGTTCAAATATGTCTCAGTTTTCGTACCCTGGTACTCGGGTGCAACATTCCAGACGCTTTACTAACACTCTCCCGACTTGGAGAGTCAGTCCCTTTAACCTCCTGTTTGGCCCAGTTTGCAATTTCTGCGGAAGATGAACAGGAATAGCGAGAACCAATGAGAGACTAGCTGGAGGTGTCTGGATGGGCAAATTTAACTCTCATTTCCCACCAGGAAGAGGAATTAACCAAAGGCTCAGCGTGCCGTGCCGGAACCAGATTAGGGCCTGAAGCCATCCTGCGCTGTTGCGGCCAGCTCACAAGAAAGCGAGTTGAAGAATGGAGCTCAGGGGCACTGTAATTCACAAACCTGCAGAGTTATAAATGACAGCTATCGTCCAAAAATATACTGAAGTAAGGCTGCCAAGAGGACTTGAAAGCGGGGCAGAATTGCAGGAAACCGATTTCAGGAGGTAGACTGGAATTGCATTGAAAGCATAGGAAAAGAGGCAGAACGTCCACAATGATGCACTTGGCCAAAAAGGGCGTATGCGTTTTTTCCTGAATATATTCAGGAAAAAACGCATACGGCCATTTTGGCCAACCAAGGAAACTTGCAAAGGAAATCTGTACTACAATGAAGTCTCACTTCCCCCCAGTCAAAAGGGCCATCTGAAAAAAGTGTAAAATCCAGAAAGGCAGGACAGGCCATGGAGAACTGGGAGCCTTGTTATGCTGATGGGTGGGATGTAAATTGCCAACAGATACTGGGGAGAAGTGTATGGTGTTTCCTGAAACATCTAAAAAACAAAGCAACAGAGCCTAGGGCACTTCCACTTATGGTCCTATAGCTTAGGGAAATTAAAATCAAAAAGACACAGCCACCCCGAAGTTTGGAACGGCTCTGTTTACAAGAACCTCGTTTACAGTACAAGTTCAACATCGCAGAAAGTGAAAAATGGTTAAAGAAGTTGTGGTATTTACTTACAAAGCAATATCACTCAGCAATGAAATCTATGTCATCAGGCCCTTAGCAGCACAATGAGTGGATTCAGGTATGATGATTCTAACTGAAATAAGTCACACAGAAAAAGAAACATCATAAGATATCAGTAATACACGGAATGTAAACTTGGCTACACAGGAACTGAATTCCAATACAGAACAGGGTCTCAAATTTAGAAAACCAACTTATGCTTGCTTAAGGGGAAAGGTGAGTTGGGGTGCTGCATAAAACCAGAGATTGAAATGAGCACAGATAAAGTTCCTTAAGCCAAATATGGAATAGACTAGAGCTACTCCTTGCTCAACGAAATGGACTCAACACCCCATATTAAACGCCTAAGAATGTACCTGACTAGTAAGTATCTTAAAACCTATGGATTGCTATGTCTCCAAAAGAGAATCAAGCGTGTGTACAGGGGCATAAACGCAGCAGTGATAGGATTGGAGAGGTTCGGTGAGCAAATGAAGACCCTTTGAAGTCATATTGCATGGTACCCATTCCACGGGTTTCAACTACCCAGGTTTAAGGTATTCTTCCTTCAGCTAAAACATGCATGTGGAACCCAGAGTATGATCAACCGTGTGAACGGGAGACGTGTTCAAATATGTCTCAGTTTTCCTCCCCTGGTACTCGGGTGCAACATTCCAGACGCTTTACTAACACTCTCCCCACTTGGAGTGTCAGCGCCTTTAACCACCTGTTTGGGCCAGTTTGCAATTTCTGCGGAAGATGAACAGGAATAGGGAGAACCAATGAGAGACTAGCTGGAGGTGTCTGGACGGGCAAATTTAACTCTCATTTCCCACCAGGAAGAGGAATTAACCAAAGGCTCAGCGTGCCGTGCCGGAACCAGATTAGGGCCTGAAGCCATCCTGCGCTGTTGTGGCCAGCTCACAAGAAAGCGAGTTTAAGATAGGAGCTCAGGGGCACTGTAATTCACAAACCTGCAGAGTTATAAATGACAGCTATCGTCCAAAAATATACTGAAGTAAGGCTGCCAAGAGGACTTGAAAGCGGGGCAGAATTGCAGGAAACCGATTTCAGGAGGTAGACTGGAATTGCATTGAAAGCATAGGAAAAGAGGCAGAACGTCCACAATGATGCACTTGGCCAAAAAGGGCGTATGCGTTTTTTCCTGAATATATTCAGGAAAAAACGCATACGCCCTTTTTGGCCAACCAAGCAAGCTTGCAAAGGAAATCTGCACTACAATGAAGTCTCACTTCCCCCTGGTCAAAAGGGCCATCTGCAAAAAGTGTAAAATCCAGAAAGGCAGGACAGGCCATGGAGAACTGGGAGCCTTGTTATGCTGATGGGCGGGATGTAAATTGCCAACAGACACTCGGGAGAAGTGTATGGTGTTTCCTGAAACATCTAAAAAACAAAGCAACAGAGCCTAGGGCACTTCCACTTATGGTCCAATAGTTTAGGGAAATTAAAATCAAAAAGACACAGCCACCCCAAAGTTTGGGACACCTCTGTTTACAAGAACCTCGTTTACCGTACAAGTTCAATATCACAGAAAGTGAAAAATGGATAAAGAACTTGTGGTACTTATGTACAATGCAGTATCACTCAGCAATGAAATCTATGTCATCAGGCCCGTAGCAGCATAATGAGTGGATTCAGGTACGATGATTCTAACTGAAATAAGTCACACAGAAAAAGAAACATCATAAGATATCACTAATACACGGAATGTAAACTGGGCTACACTGGAACTGAATTACAGAACAGAACAGGGTCTCAAATTTAGAAAACCAACTTATGCTTGCTTAAGGGGAAAGGTGAGTTGGGGTGCTGCATAAAAGCAGAGATTGAAATGAGCACAGATAAAGTTCCTTAAGCCAAATACGGAATAGACAAGAGCTACTCCTTGCTCAACGAAATGGACTCAACACCGCATAATAAACGCCTAAGAATGTACCTGACTAGTAAGTATCTTAAATCCTATGGATTGCTATGTCTCCAAAAGAGAATCAAGCGTGTGTACAGGGGCATAAACGCAGCAGTGATAGGATTGGAGAGGTTCGGTGAGCAAATGAAGACCCTTTGAAGTCATATTGCATGGTACCCATTCCACGGGTTTCAACTACCCAGTTTTAAGGTATTGTTCCTTCAGCTAAAACATGCATGTGGAACCTAGAGTATGATCAACCATGTGATCGGGAGACGTGTTCAAATATGTCTCAGTTTTCGTACCCTGGTACTCGGGTGCAACATTCCAGACGCTTTACTAACACTCTCCCCACTTGGAGAGTCAGTGCCTTTAACCTCCTGTTTGGCCCAGTTTGCAATTTCTGCGGAAGATGAACAGGAATAGCGAGAACCAATGAGAGACTAGCTGGAGGTGTCTGGACGGGCAAATTTAACTCTCATTTCCCACCAGGAAGAGGAGTTAACCAAAGGCTCAGCGTGCCGTGCCGGAACCAGATTAGGGCCTGAAGCCATCCTGTGCTGTTGCGGCCAGCTCACAAGAAAGCGAGTTGAAGAATGGAGCTCAGGGGCACTGTAATTCACAAACCTGCAGAGTTATAAATGACAGCTATCGTCCAAAAATATACTGAAGTAAGGCTGCCAAGAGGACTTGAAAGCGGGGCAGAATTGCAGGAAACCGATTTCAGGAGGTAGACTGGAATTGCATTGAAAGCATAGGAAAAGAGGCAGAACGTGCACAATGATGCACTTGGCCAAAAAGGGCGTATGCGTTTTTTCCTGAATATATTCAGGAAAAAACGCATACGGCCATTTTGGCCAACCAAGCAAACTTGCAAAGGAAATCTGTACTACAATGAAGTCTCACTTCCCCCCGGTCAAAAGGGCCATCTGAAAAAAGTGTAAAATCCAGAAAGGCAGGACAGGCCATGGAGAACTGGGAGCCTTTTTATGCTGATGGGTGGGATGTAAATTGCCAACAGACACTGGGGAGAAGTGTATGGTGTTTCCTGAAACATCTAAAAAACAAAGCAACAGAGCCTAGGGCACTTCCACTTATGGTCCTATAGCTTAGGGAAATTAAAATCAAAAAGACACAGCCACCCCGAAGTTTGGAACGGCTCTGTTTACAAGAACCTCGTTTACAGTACAAGTTCAACATCGCAGAAAGTGAAAAATGGTTAAAGAAGTTGTGGTATTTACTTACAAAGCAATATCACTCAGCAATGAAATCTATGTCATCAGGCCCTTAGCAGCACAATGAGTGGATTCAGGTATGATGATTCTAACTGAAATAAGTCACACAGAAAAAGAAACATCATAAGATATCAGTAATACACGGAATGTAAACTTGGCTACACAGGAACTGAATTCCAATACAGAACAGGGTCTCAAATTTAGAAAACCAACTTATGCTTGCTTAAGGGGAAAGGTGAGTTGGGGTGCTGCATAAAACCAGAGATTGAAATGAGCACAGATAAAGTTCCTTAAGCCAAATATGGAATAGACAAGAGCTACTCCTTGCTCAACGAAATGGACTCAACACCCCATATTAAACGCCTAAGAATGTACCTGACTAGTAAGTATCTTAAAACCTATGGATTGCTATGTCTCCAAAAGAGAATCAAGCGTGTGTACAGGGGCATAAACGCAGCAGTGATAGGATTGGAGAGGTTCGGTGAGCAAATGAAGACCCTTTGAAGTCATATTGCATGGTACCCATTCCACGGGTTTCAACTACCCAGGTTTAAGGTATTCTTCCTTCAGCTAAAACATGCATGTGGAACCCAGAGTATGATCAACCGTGTGAACGGGAGACGTGTTCAAATATGTCTCAGTTTTCCTCCCCTGGTACTCGGGTGCAACATTCCAGACGCTTTACTAACACTCTCCCCACTTGGAGAGTCAGCGCCTTTAACCACCTGTTTGGGCCAGTTTGCAATTTCTGCGGAAGATGAACAGGAATAGGGAGAACCAATGAGAGACTAGCTGGAGGTGTCTGGACGGGCAAATTTAACTCTCATTTCCCACCAGGAAGAGGAATTAACCAAAGGCTCAGCGTGCCGTGCCGGAACCAGATTAGGGCCTGAAGCCATCCTGCGCTGTTGCGGCCAGCTCACAAGAAAGCGAGTTGAAGATAGGAGCTCAGGGACACTGTAATTCACAAACCTGCAGAGTTATAAATGACAGCTATCGTCCAAAAATATACTGAAGTAAGGCTGCCAAGAGGACTTGAAAGCGGGGCAGAATTGCAGGAAACCGATTTCAGGAGGTAGACTGGAATTGCATTGAAAGCATAGGAAAAGAGGCAGAACGTCCACAATGATGCACTTGGCCAAAAAGGGCGTATGCGTTTTTTCCTGAATATATTCAGGAAAAAACGCATACGCCCTTTTTGGCCAACCAAGCAAGCTTGCAAAGGAAATCTGCACTACAATGAAGTCTCACTTCCCCCCGGTCAAAAGGGCCATCTGCAAAAAGTGTAAAATCCAGAAAGGCAGGACAGGCCATGGAGAACTGGGAGCCTTGTTATGCTGATGGGCGGGATGTAAATTGCCAACAGACACTCGGGAGAAGTGTATGGTGTTTCCTGAAACATCTAAAAAACAAAGCAACAGAGCCTAGGGCACTTCCACTTATGGTCCAATAGTTTAGGGAAATTAAAATCAAAAAGACACAGCCACCCCAAAGTTTGGGACACCTCTGTTTACAAGAACCTCGTTTACCGTACAAGTTCAATGTCACAGAAAGTGAAAAATGGATAAAGAACCTGTGGTACTTATGTACAATGCAGTATCACTCAGCAATGAAATCTATGTCATCAGGCCCGTAGCAGCATAATGAGTGGATTCAGGTACGATGATTCTAACTGAAATAAGTCACACAGAAAAAGAAACATCATAAGATATCACTAATACACGGAATGTAAACTGGGCTACACTGGAACTGAATTACAGAACAGAACAGGGTCTCAAATTTAGAAAACCAACTTATGCTTGCTTAAGGGGAAAGGTGAGTTGGGGTGCTGCATAAAAGCAGAGATTGAAATGAGCACAGATAAAGTTCCTTAAGCCAAATACGGAATAGACAAGAGCTACTCCTTGCTCAACGAAATGGACTCAACACCGCATAATAAACGCCTAAGAATGTACCTGACTAGTAAGTATCTTAAATCCTATGGATTGCTATGTCTCCAAAAGAGAATCAAGCGTGTGTACAGGGGCATAAACGCAGCAGTGATAGGATTGGAGAGGTTCGGTGAGCAAATGAAGACCCTTTGAAGTCATATTGCATGGTACCCATTCCACGGGTTTCAACTACCCAGTTTTAAGGTATTGTTCCTTCAGCTAAAACATGCATGTGGAACCTAGAGTATGATCAACCATGTGATCGGGAGACGTGTTCAAATATGTCTCAGTTTTCGTACCCTGGTACTCGGGTGCAACATTCCAGACGCTTTACTAACACTCTCCCCACTTGGAGAGTCAGTGCCTTTAACCTCCTGTTTGGCCCAGTTTGCAATTTCTGTGGAAGATGAACAGGAATAGCGAGAACCAATGAGAGACTAGCTGGAGGTGTCTGGACGGGCAAATTTAACTCTCATTTCCCACCAGGAAGAGGAGTTAACCAAAGGTTCAGCGTGCCGTGCCGGAACCAGATTAGGGCCTGAAGCCATCCTGTGCTGTTGCGGCCAGCTCACAAGAAAGCGAGTTGAAGAATGGAGCTCAGGGGCACTGTAATTCACAAACCTGCAGAGTTATAAATGACAGCTATCGTCCAAAAATATACTGAAGTAAGGCTGCCAAGAGGACTTGAAAGCGGGGCAGAATTGCAGGAAACCGATTTCAGGAGGTAGACTGGAATTGCATTGAAAGCATAGGAAAAGAGGCAGAACGTCCACAATGATGCACTTGGCCAAAAAGGGCGTATGCGTTTTTTCCTGAATATATTCAGGAAAAAACGCATACGGCCATTTTGGCCAACCAAGCAAACTTGCAAAGGAAATCTGTACTACAATGAAGTCTCACTTCCCCCCGGTCAAAAGGGCCATCTGAAAAAAGTGTAAAATCCAGAAAGGCAGGACAGGCCATGGAGAACTGGGAGCCTTGTTATGCTGATGGGTGGGATGTAAATTGCCAACAGACACTGGGGAGAAGTGTATGGTGTTTCCTGAAACATCTAAAAAACAAAGCAACAGAGCCTAGGGCACTTCCACTTATGGTCCTATAGCTTAGGGAAATTAAAATCAAAAAGACACAGCCACCTCGAAGTTTGGAACGGCTCTGTTTACAAGAACCTCGTTTACAGTACAAGTTCAACATCGCAGAAATTGAAAAATGGTTAAAGAAGTTGTGGTATTTACTTACAAAGCAATATCACTCAGCAATGAAATCTATGTCATCAGGCCCTTAGCAGCACAATGAGTGGATTCAGGTATGATGATTCTAACTGAAATAAGTCACACAGAAAAAGAAACATCATAAGATATCAGTAATACACGGAATGTAAACTTGGCTACACAGGAACTGAATTCCAATACAGAACAGGGTCTCAAATTTAGAAAACCAACTTATGCTTGCTTAAGGGGAAAGGTGAGTTGGGGTGCTGCATAAAACCAGAGATTGAAATGAGCACAGATAAAGTTCCTTAAGCCAAATATGGAATAGACAAGAGCTACTCCTTGCTCAACGAAATGGACTCAACACCCCATATTAAACGCCTAAGAATGTACCTGACTAGTAAGTATCTTAAAACCTATGGATTGCTATGTCTCCAAAAGAGAATCAAGCGTGTGTACAGGGGCATAAACGCAGCAGTGATAGGATTGGAGAGGTTCGGTGAGCAAATGAAGACCCTTTGAAGTCATATTGCATGGTACCCATTCCACGGGTTTCAACTACCCAGGTTTAAGGTATTCTTCCTTCAGCTAAAACATGCATGTGGAACCCAGAGTATGATCAACCGTGTGAACGGGAGACGTGTTCAAATATGTCTCAGTTTTCCTCCCCTGGTACTCGGGTGCAACATTCCAGACGCTTTACTAACACTCTCCCCACTTGGAGTGTCAGCGCCTTTAACCACCTGTTTGGCCCAGTTTGCAATTTCTGCGGAAGATGAACAGGAATAGGGAGAACCAATGAGAGACTAGCTGGAGGTGTCTGGACGGGCAAATTTAACTCTCATTTCCCACCAGGAAGAGGAATTAACCAAAGGCTCAGCGTGCCGTGCCGGAACCAGATTAGGGCCTGAAGCCATCCTGCGCTGTTGCGGCCAGCTCACAAGAAAGCGAGTTGAAGAAAGGAGCTCAGGGGCACTGTAATTCACAAACCTGCAGAGTTATAAATGACAGCTATCGTCCAAAAATATACTGAAGTAAGGCTGCCAAGAGGACTTGAAAGCGGGGCAGAATTGCAGGAAACCGATTTCAGGAGGTAGACTGGAATTGCATTGAAAGCATAGGAAAAGAGGCAGAACGTCCACAATGATGCACTTGGCCAAAAAGGGCGTATGCGTTTTTTCCTGAATATATTCAGGAAAAAACGCATACGCCCTTTTTGGCCAACCAAGCAAGCTTGCAAAGGAAATCTGCACTACAATGAAGTCTCACTTCCCCCCGGTCAAAAGGGCCATCTGAAAAAAGTGTAAAATCCAGAAAGGCAGGACAGGCCATGGAGAACTGGGAGCCTTGTTATGCTGATGGGCGGGATGTAAATTGCCAACAGACACTCGGGAGAAGTGTATGGTGTTTCCTGAAACATCTAAAAAACAAAACAACAGAGCATAGGGCACTTCCACTTATGGTCCAATAGTTTAGGGAAATTAAAATCAAAAAGACACAGCCACCCCAAAGTTTGGGACGCCTCTGTTTACAAGAACCTCGTTTACCGTACAAGTTCAATATCACAGAAAGTGAAAAATGGATAAAGAACTTGTGGTACTTATGTACAATGCAGTATCACTCAGCAATGAAATCTATGTCATCAGGCCCGTAGCAGCATAATGAGTGGATTCAGGTACGATGATTCTAACTGAAATAAGTCACACAGGAAAAGAAACATCATAAGATATCACTAATACACGGAATGTAAACTTGGCTACACAGGAACTGAATTACAGAACAGAACAGGGTCTCAAATTTAGAAAACCAACTTATGCTTGCTTAAGGGGAAAGGTGAGTTGGGGTGCTGCATAAAAGCAGAGATTGAAATGAGCACAGATAAAGTTCCTTAAGCCAAATACGGAATAGACAAGAGCTACTCCTTGCTCAACGAAATGGACTCAACACCGCATAATAAACGCCTAAGAATGTACCTGACTAGTAAGTATCTTAAATCCTATGGATTGCTATGTCTCCAAAAGAGAATCAAGCGTGTGTACAGGGGCATAAACGCAGCAGTGATAGGATTGGAGAGGTTCGGTGAGCAAATGAAGACCCTTTGAAGTCATATTGCATGGTACCCATTCCACGGGTTTCAACTACCCAGATTTAAGGTATTGTTCCTTCAGCTAAAACATGCATGTGGAACCTAGAGTATGATCAACCATGTGATCGGGAGACGTGTTCAAATATGTCTCAGTTTTCGTACCCTGGTACTCGGGTGCAACATTCCAGACGCTTTACTAACACTCTCCCGACTTGGAGAGTCAGTCCCTTTAACCTCCTGTTTGGCCCAGTTTGCAATTTCTGCGGAAGATGAACAGGAATAGCGAGAACCAATGAGAGACTAGCTGGAGGTGTCTGGACGGGCAAATTTAACTCTCATTTCCCACCAGGAAGAGGAATTAACCAAAGGCTCAGCGTGCCGTGCCGGAACCAGATTAGGGCCTGAAGCCATCCTGCGCTGTTGCGGCCAGCTCACAAGAAAGCGAGTTGAAGAATGGAGCTCAGGGGCACTGTAATTCACAAACCTGCAGAGTTATAAATGACAGCTATCGTCCAAAAATATACTGAAGTAAGGCTGCCAAGAGGACTTGAAAGCGGGGCAGAATTGCAGGAAACCGATTTCAGGAGGTAGACTGGAATTGCATTGAAAGCATAGGAAAAGAGGCAGAACGTCCACAATGATGCACTTGGCCAAAAAGTGCGTATGCGTTTTTTCCTGAATATATTCAGGAAAAAACGCATACGCCCATTTAGGCCAACCAAGCAAACTTGCAAAGGAAATCTGTACTACAATGAAGTCTCACTTCCCCCCAGTCAAAAGGGCCATCTGAAAAAAGTGTAAAATCCAGAAAGGCAGGACAGGCCATGGAGAACTGGGAGCCTTGTTATGCTGATGGGTGGGATGTAAATTGCCAACAGACACTGGGGAGAAGTGTATGGTGTTTCCTGAAACATCTAAAAAACAAAGCAACAGAGCCTAGGGCACTTCCACTTATGGTCCTATAGCTTAGGGAAATTAAAATCAAAAAGACACAGCCACCCCGAAGTTTGGAACGGCTCTGTTTACAAGAACCTCGTTTACAGTACAAGTTCAACATCGCAGAAAGTGAAAAATGGTTAAAGAAGTTGTGGTATTTACTTACAAAGCAATATCACTCAGCAATGAAATCTATGTCATCAGGCCCTTAGCAGCACAATGAGTGGATTCAGGTATGATGATTCTAACTGAAATAAGTCACACAGAAAAAGAAACATCATAAGGTATCAGTAATACACGGAATGTAAACTTGGCTACACAGGAACTGAATTCCAATACAGAACAGGGTCTCAAATTTAGAAAACCAACTTATGCTTGCTTAAGGGGAAAGGTGAGATGGGGTGCTGCATAAAACCAGAGATTGAAATGAGCACAGATAAAGTTCCTTAAGCCAAATATGGAATAGACAAGAGCTACTCCTTGCTCAACGAAATGGACTCAACACCCCATATTAAACGCCTAAGAATGTACCTGACTAGTAAGTATCTTAAAACCTATGGATTGCTATGTCTCCAAAAGAGAATCAAGCGTGTGTACAGGGGCATAAACGCAGCAGTGATAGGATTGGAGAGGTTCGGTGAGCAAATGAAGACCCTTTGAAGTCATATTGCATGGTACCCATTCCACGGGTTTCAACTACCCAGGTTTAAGGTATTCTTCCTTCAGCTAAAACATGCATGTGGAACCCAGAGTATGATCAACCGTGTGAACGGGAGACGTGTTCAAATATGTCTCAGTTTTCCTCCCCTGGTACTCGGGTGCAACATTCCAGACGCTTTACTAACACTCTCCCCACTTGGAGTGTCAGCGCCTTTAACCACCTGTTTGGCCCAGTTTGCAATTTCTGCGGAAGATGAACAGGAATAGGGAGAACAAATGAGAGACTAGCTGGAGGTGTCTGGACGGGCAAATTTAACTCTCATTTCCCACCAGGAAGAGGAATTAACCAAAGGCTCAGCGTGCCGTGCCGGAACCAGATTAGGGCCTGAAGCCATCCTGCGCTGTTGCGGCCAGCTCACAAGAAAGCGAGTTGAAGAAAGGAGCTCAGGGGCACTGTAATTCACAAACCTGCAGAGTTATAAATGACAGCTATCGTCCAAAAATATACTGAAGTAAGGCTGCCAAGAGGACTTGAAAGCGGGGCAGAATTGCAGGAAACCGATTTCAGGAGGTAGACTGGAATTGCATTGAAAGCATAGGAAAAGAGGCAGAACGTCCACAATGATGCACTTGGCCAAAAAGGGCGTATGCGTTTTTTCCTGAATATATTCAGGAAAAAACGCATACGCCCTTTTTGGCCAACCAAGCAAGCTTGCAAAGGAAATCTGCACTACAATGAAGTCTCACTTCCCCCCGGTCAAAAGGGCCATCTGAAAAAAGTGTAAAATCCAGAAAGGCAGGACAGGCCATGGAGAACTGGGAGCCTTGTTATGCTGATGGGCGGGATGTAAATTGCCAACAGACACTCGGGAGAAGTGTATGGTGTTTCCTGAAACATCTAAAAAACAAAGCAACAGAGCCTAGGGCACTTCCACTTATGGTCCAATAGTTTAGGGAAATTAAAATCAAAAAGACACAGCCACCCCAAGTTGGGGACGCCTCTGTTTACAAGAACCTCGTTTACAGTACAAGGTGAACATCGCAGAAAGTGAAAAATGGATAAAGAAGTTGTGGTATTTACTTACAAAGCAGTATCACTCAGCAATGAAATCTATGTCATCAGGCCCTTAGCAGCACAATGAGTGGATTCAGGTACCATGATTCTAACTGAAATAAGTCACACAGAAGAAGAAACATCATAAGATATCACTAATACACGGAATGTAAACTTGGCTACACAGGAACTGAATTCCAAAACAGAACAGGGTCTCAAATTTAGAAAACCAACTTATGCTTGCTTAAGGGGAAAGGTGAGTTGGGGTGCTGCATAAAACCAGAGATTGAAATGAGCACAGATAACGTTCTATAAGGCAAATATGGAATAGACAAGAGCTACTCCTTGCTCAACGAAATGGACTCAACACCCCATATTCAACGCCTAGGAATATACCTGCCTAGTAAGAATCATAAAAGCAATGGATTTATATATCTCTGTAAGAGAATCAAGAGTGTGTACAGCGGCATTAAAGCAGTGAAAATCAGCTAAATCCCATATTAAAAATAAATTTCTTAAACAAAACACAATGACAGTGAAATAGAGAGCAATACTTAAGTAATTCATTCAAGGCTTCTGATGCAACCTGCATTTACCATATCTACACCCAGAGCTGGGTGACACATAAGGCTGGACACTTGGGGCTCATAAGATTGGTGAGGTTCGGTGAGCAAATGCAGACCCTTTGAAGTCATATTGCATGGTACCCATTCCATGGGTCTCAACTCTCCAGGTTTAAGGGATTCTTCCTTCAGCTAAAACATGCATGTGGAATCCAGAGTATGATCCACCGTGTGATCGAGAAACGTGTTCAAATGTGTCTCACTTTTCGTTCCCTGGTACTCGGGTGCAACATTCCAGACGCTTTACTAACACTCTCCCGACTTGGAGAGTCAGTCCCTTTAACCTCCTGTTTGGCCCAGTTTGCAATTTCTGCGGAAGATGAACAGGAATAGCGAGAACCAATGAGAGACTAGCTGGAGGTGTCTGGACGGGCAAATTTAACTCTCATTTCCCACCAGGAAGAGGAATTAACCAAAGGCTCAGCGTGCCGTGCCGGAACCAGATTAGGGCCTGAAGCCATCCTGCGCTGTTGCGGCCAGCTCACAAGAAAGCGAGTTGAAGAATGGAGCTCAGGGGCACTGTAATTCACAAACCTGCAGAGTTATAAATGACAGCTATCGTCCAAAAATATACTGAAGTAAGGCTGCCAAGAGGACTTGAAAGCGGGGCAGAATTGCAGGAAACCGATTTCAGGAGGTAGACTGGAATTGCATTGAAAGCATAGGAAAAGAGGCAGAACGTCCACAATGATGCACTTGGCCAAAAAGTGCGTATGCGTTTTTTCCTGAATATATTCAGGAAAAAACGCATACGCCCATTTAGGCCAACCAAGCAAACTTGCAAAGGAAATCTGTACTACAATGAAGTCTCACTTCCCCCCAGTCAAAAGGGCCATCTGAAAAAAGTGTAAAATCCAGAAAGGCAGGACAGGCCATGGAGAACTGGGAGCCTTGTTATGCTGATGGGTGGGATGTAAATTGCCAACAGACACTGGGGAGAAGTGTATGGTGTTTCCTGAAACATCTAAAAAACAAAGCAACAGAGCCTAGGGCACTTCCACTTATGGTCCTATAGCTTAGGGAAATTAAAATCAAAAAGACACAGCCACCCCGAAGTTTGGAACGGCTCTGTTTACAAGAACCTCGTTTACAGTACAAGTTCAACATCGCAGAAAGTGAAAAATGGTTAAAGAAGTTGTGGTATTTACTTACAAAGCAATATCACTCAGCAATGAAATCTATGTCATCAGGCCCTTAGCAGCACAATGAGTGGATTCAGGTATGATGATTCTAACTGAAATAAGTCACACAGAAAAAGAAACATCATAAGGTATCAGTAATACACGGAATGTAAACTTGGCTACACAGGAACTGAATTCCAATACAGAACAGGGTCTCAAATTTAGAAAACCAACTTATGCTTGCTTAAGGGGAAAGGTGAGATGGGGTGCTGCATAAAACCAGAGATTGAAATGAGCACAGATAAAGTTCCTTAAGCCAAATATGGAATAGACAAGAGCTACTCCTTGCTCAACGAAATGGACTCAACACCCCATATTAAACGCCTAAGAATGTACCTGACTAGTAAGTATCTTAAAACCTATGGATTGCTATGTCTCCAAAAGAGAATCAAGCGTGTGTACAGGGGCATAAACGCAGCAGTGATAGGATTGGAGAGGTTCGGTGAGCAAATGAAGACCCTTTGAAGTCATATTGCATGGTACCCATTCCACGGGTTTCAACTACCCAGGTTTAAGGTATTCTTCCTTCAGCTAAAACATGCATGTGGAACCCAGAGTATGATCAACCGTGTGAACGGGAGACGTGTTCAAATATGTCTCAGTTTTCCTCCCCTGGTACTCGGGTGCAACATTCCAGACGCTTTACTAACACTCTCCCCACTTGGAGTGTCAGCGCCTTTAACCACCTGTTTGGCCCAGTTTGCAATTTCTGCGGAAGATGAACAGGAATAGGGAGAACAAATGAGAGACTAGCTGGAGGTGTCTGGACGGGCAAATTTAACTCTCATTTCCCACCAGGAAGAGGAATTAACCAAAGGCTCAGCGTGCCGTGCCGGAACCAGATTAGGGCCTGAAGCCATCCTGCGCTGTTGCGGCCAGCTCACAAGAAAGCGAGTTGAAGAAAGGAGCTCAGGGGCACTGTAATTCACAAACCTGCAGAGTTATAAATGACAGCTATCGTCCAAAAATATACTGAAGTAAGGCTGCCAAGAGGACTTGAAAGCGGGGCAGAATTGCAGGAAACCGATTTCAGGAGGTAGACTGGAATTGCATTGAAAGCATAGGAAAAGAGGCAGAACGTCCACAATGATGCACTTGGCCAAAAAGGGCGTATGCGTTTTTTCCTGAATATATTCAGGAAAAAACGCATACGCCCTTTTTGGCCAACCAAGCAAGCTTGCAAAGGAAATCTGCACTACAATGAAGTCTCACTTCCCCCCGGTCAAAAGGGCCATCTGAAAAAAGTGTAAAATCCAGAAAGGCAGGACAGGCCATGGAGAACTGGGAGCCTTGTTATGCTGATGGGCGGGATGTAAATTGCCAACAGACACTCGGGAGAAGTGTATGGTGTTTCCTGAAACATCTAAAAAACAAAGCAACAGAGCCTAGGGCACTTCCACTTATGGTCCAATAGTTTAGGGAAATTAAAATCAAAAAGACACAGCCACCCCAAGTTGGGGACGCCTCTGTTTACAAGAACCTCGTTTACAGTACAAGGTGAACATCGCAGAAAGTGAAAAATGGATAAAGAAGTTGTGGTATTTACTTACAAAGCAGTATCACTCAGCAATGAAATCTATGTCATCAGGCCCTTAGCAGCACAATGAGTGGATTCAGGTACCATGATTCTAACTGAAATAAGTCACACAGAAGAAGAAACATCATAAGATATCACTAATACACGGAATGTAAACTTGGCTACACAGGAACTGAATTCCAAAACAGAACAGGGTCTCAAATTTAGAAAACCAACTTATGCTTGCTTAAGGGGAAAGGTGAGTTGGGGTGCTGCATAAAACCAGAGATTGAAATGAGCACAGATAACGTTCTATAAGGCAAATATGGAATAGACAAGAGCTACTCCTTGCTCAACGAAATGGACTCAACACCCCATATTCAACGCCTAGGAATATACCTGCCTAGTAAGAATCATAAAAGCAATGGATTTATATATCTCTGTAAGAGAATCAAGAGTGTGTACAGCGGCATTAAAGCAGTGAAAATCAGCTAAATCCCATATTAAAAATAAATTTCTTAAACAAAACACAATGACAGTGAAATAGAGAGCAATACTTAAGTAATTCATTCAAGGCTTCTGATGCAACCTGCATTTACCATATCTACACCCAGAGCTGGGTGACACATAAGGCTGGACACTTGGGGCTCATAAGATTGGTGAGGTTCGGTGAGCAAATGCAGACCCTTTGAAGTCATATTGCATGGTACCCATTCCATGGGTCTCAACTCTCCAGGTTTAAGGGATTCTTCCTTCAGCTAAAACATGCATGTGGAATCCAGAGTATGATCCACCGTGTGATCGAGAAACGTGTTCAAATGTGTCTCACTTTTCGTTCCCTGGTACTCGGGTGCAACATTCCAGACACTTTACTAACACTCTCCCGACTTGGAGAGTCAGTCCCTTTAACCTCCTGTTTGGCCCAGTTTGCAATTTCTGCAGAAGATGAACAGGAATAGGGAGAACCAATGAGAGACTAGCTGGAGGTGTCTGGACGGGCAAATTTAACTCTCATTTCCCACAGGGAAGAGGAATAAACCAAAGGCTCAGCATGCCATGCCGGAACCAGATTAGGGCCTGAAGCAATCCTGCGGTGTTGTGGCCAGCTCAACAGAAAGCGAGTTGAAGAAAGGAGCTCAGGGGCACTGTAATTCACAAACCTGCAGATTTATAAATGACAGCTATTGTCCGAAAATATACTGAAGTAGGGCTGCCAAGAGGACTTGAATGCGGGGCAGAATTGCAGGAAACCGATTTCAGGAGGAATCGGAATTGGATTGCATTTAAAACACAGGAAAAGAGAAAGAACGTCGACAATGATGCACTTGGCCAAAAAGGGCGTATGTGTTTTTTCCTGAATATATTCAGGAAAAAACGCATACGCCCTTTTTGGCCAACCAAGCAAGCTTGCAAAGGAAATCTGCACTACAATGAAGTCTCACTTCCCCCCCCCCCCCCGGTCAAAAGGGCCATCTGAAAAAAGTGTAAAATCCAGAAAGGCAGAACAGGCCACGGAGAACTGGGAGCCTTGTTATGCTGATGGGCGGGATGTAAATTCCCAACAGCCGCTCTGTAGAAGTGTATGGTGTTTCCTGAAACATCTAAAAAACAAAGCAACAGAGCCTAGGGCACTTCCACTTATGGTCCTATAGCTTAGGGAAATTAAAATCAAAAAGACACAGCCACCCCAAAATTTGGGACGGCTCTTTTTACAGGAATCTCTTCTGCGGCACAAGTTAAATATCCTAGAGAGCAAATAATGGATAAAGAAGTTGCGGTACTTATGTACAACAGAATACCACTCAGCAATGAAATCTATGTCACCAGGCCCGTACCAGCATAATGAGTGGATTGAGGCACGATGATTCTAAGTGAAATAATTCACACAGAAAAAGAAACATCATAAGGTATCACTAATACACGGAATGTGAACTTGGCTACACATGAACTGAATTACAAAACAGAACAGGGTCTCAAATTTAGAAAACCAACTTATGCTTGCTTAAGGGGGAAGGTGAGTTGGGGTGCTGCATAAAAGCAGAGTTTGAAATTAGCACAGATACCGTTCCATAAGCCAAATATGTAATAGACAAGACCTACCCCTTGCTCAACGAAATGGATTCAACAATGAGGTATCACCTCACACCTGGTAGAATAGGCATCATAGAAAATCTACAAACAAAAAATGCTGGAAAGGGTGTGGAGAAAAGGAACCCTCTTCCACTATTGTTGGGAATATAAATTGATACAGTCATTATGGAGAACAATATGGAATTTCTTAAGAAACTAACAATAGAATTACCATATGATACAGCAATCCCAGTACTGGACATATACCCAGACAAAACCATAAATCAAAAAGAGTCATTCACCGCAATGTTCATTGCATCACTATTTACAATATCGAGGTAATGGAAGCAACCTAAATGCCCACAGACAGACGAATGCATAAAGCTGTGGTACATATATAAAATGGAATATTACTAAGCCATGAAAAGGAATGAAATTGGGTCATTTGTAGAGACGTCGATGGATCTAGAGACTGTCATACAGAGTGAAGTAAGTCAGAAAGAGAAAAACAAATCTGGTATATTCATGCATATATGTGGAACCTAGAAAAACTGTACAGATTAACCATTTTGCAAGGCATAAATAGAGCAACAGATGTAGACAACAAACGTATGGACAACAAGGGGGGAAAGCTGTTGGGGGGGTGGTGGTGGGAGGAGTTGAGAGACTGGGATTGGCATGTATACATTTATATGTATAAAATAGATAACCAATAAGAACCTGCTGTATAAAAATATAAAATAAAATTCAAAATTAAAAAGAAATAAAATTTAAAAAATAAAACAGAAAAAACAATTATTCCCTGCACATACATGTATTTATATGAATAAATTATTTCCATGCTTATATATATAGCTTATATATATATATATATATATATATATATAGCTATATATATATCAAGCTTATATATATAGCTTATAAATACAAAAAAGAGGAATAAAATCTACCTTGAACCAAAAACGAAAAAGAGAAAAAAACACAGAACCCACCAGTTACACAGAGGAAAACCGTATCAGGGCACTTGCTCCAGTTGTAAACAATTCTGAAGTTGGTCAGTGGTGGGGAATCGTCTCCCATTCAGCCAGCAGCCCCCACGCAACAAGCGTCCTCATTGCAAAGCTGGGGCACCGTGCCGAGGCATCTGTGAGTAAACGTGAGCTGAGCCCCAGGCCAGTTGCTGCTGAACTATTCCCACCCGTCCCAGGTAAAACACCTGAATATATACAAGGACTTGAAAGCCTAGAGGAAGGGCCATAGAGCCACACGAGTGACAGCATGCCGGCCGACTTGGTGCCTGCAGGCCAGCCAGGATGGTCCTGGCCCTGGGTGCTCTTCTGGAAGATTTCCATTTCCCTGCCTGAGATACCCGTCCTGTCCCTGCCCCCACTGCTTTTTTCCTTCCTCACCTCTGCCCAGGGAGAAATTCCAGCAGCAGGTATGGGTGACACATCCTCTTCTTTAGCAGGTGGCAGCCTGGCAACTGCTGCAGAAAGTCCAGCAGAGCCCCACTCACACTGGGCCACCCACAAAGCCGTGGCCTCTCACTCCCTCCCACCAGCCCAGCCCCGAGACTGCTGACAGGGCAGAGAAAATGGTGTCAGGCACGGCTGCAGGGGCTCTTGCTGCCTGGAGTGGTATTTATATTGATCTCAACCCAGGCACACCTGGGGAGGGCTGGCCGGCACGGTAAGGCTGCCCAGGTCAGCCAATCATCACCCCTCAGGGGCTCACAGTTGCAGAAAATGGAACTTGCTGAACCGGCCAGGTCCAAGGAACAGGTGTGGGCTCCTGAGAGTCAGGATAGACAAGGGGCTGCAGCTTTGGCTTGTTTTCTAATCATTTTATCTGGCCCATGAGTGGGAGACAACTTCAAGAAAACCCTCTCCTAATGAGAGGAACCCAGGAGTCAGGGAAAGGAGGGGTGGGTGGTGGTTGGAGACAGAGGCCTGGTGCCCCGGGTGCAGTGGAAGTCTCTGGAAGACCAGGTGGAGGGAGGCCTCACGGAGTGATGCCCAGGGTCACAGACCTGTCGCAGCTGCTGTTTGTTAGTTCAAGTCCTGCTCTGAGGTGCTCTGTGTCAGCTCTGAGCGACAGGTGAGCTGGGGGTGCTCTGCAATGAGGGCTATGTGCACGGTTCCTGTGTGCCCAGCCCTGCCACGGTACCTGCAAGGGTAGCTCTGTATCCTGGGAGGGGCCTGATCACAAGAGCCCCGTGGGCTGGGGTGGGGGTGGGGTACCTGCCCAGGTGAGCTCCATATTCTGCGATTGGTCTGACCACGAGAGCCCCATGGGCTGCTGGGGACCTGGTAAAGGATGTCAGGACAGTCAGTGAAGCCACCGAGGATATACCTCCAGTTGCTCCTAATTCCTACACCCTGCTGGTCATTCTACCAACCACCAGGACATGGTATTCTGTATTAGTCTTCAATGATGCCTTCTTTTGTATTCCATTAGTCCCAGAGTCACAAGAAATTTTGGCTTGTGAGTGGCAGGACTCAACATACAACTAAAACAATACTTCCGGGCCGTCTGGCCCCAAGGGTGCAAAAATTCCCACACCGTCTTTGGGGAAAGCTTAGCTAAAGACCTAAAAGTTCTACCTCTGGAAAAGGAAACCCTCCTTCAATATGCAGACGACATTCTGATCGCCAGCCCTACTAAGGAGGCCTCTGAACTACCAAGCCAATAAAGGATAGAAGTTGTCCAAGAAAAAGCTCAAATATCACAGACTGCGGTGACCTGCCTGGGCTTCATTCTCACACAAGGTCAGAGAAGCCCATCCCAGGAAAGGGAAGAAACCATTTTCAGCCTTACCCCTTTCTAAAACTAGAAGACAGCTTAGGGGTTCCTGGGGAGGCCAGGGTTTGCTGCTTCTGGATCCCTAACTACAGTCTACTAGCTGGGCCTCTATATGAAACACTGAAAGGAAAAGATGATGATCCTTTTGAATAGAATCCAGAAGTGGCCTTTCAAGAATGGAAAGAGCAGTCAATTCAGACCCTTGCCCTGGAACTCCCTAATTTAGCTAAACCCTTTGACCTTTACATTCCCGGTGAAAGGTGAATCGCCATTGGAGAATTAGTGCAAAAACTGGGACCACTTGAAATGGAACAATGCAAGAATGCCATCCAGGTAGGATAAACTACGGTCACTAAGGAGCTTGGCCCACTGCCACATCTGGCCAAGATACTGGCGGTATCTAAAAACCTGGAAATCAGCAGCCCAAAAGGCCACCTCCCTCCTAAGGGAAAAGGACCCCACGTGGTGATCCTAACCACCAACCATGCCCTGAAGTTGCAGGGTTCGCTCCGTGGGCACACCGACCTCGAGTGAGGAGGCCCTCCAACTCCAACATCCAGAGAGATAACCGGGGGCAACAGGGCACCATGACGACTCGTGTGAACATCACTTGACCTGGAGTTTCTCTCATAAAACAACAAGAGTGTGTCCCAAAAGAGTAGACTACTGCTTGCAGGACTTACTGCACCCAGAGGGGAGCTAATAATCTTGGCGGGGGAACAGTATACCACACTGTCACCATAGAAAAGCCTACAGACACCGTGATGATGGTGGCCAATAAGACCGGCTGGACTCCTGTTTACTTCAAAAGGCTGTTGACTCAGTAGCCATCATGGTCCTTATCACCACTGACCCTGGACTGTCTGGGAGTTGAGCGGGCAGGGCTCTGACACCTGGTGCTGTTTGTACGTTAATTCAGGGGCCTAATTGAAGAAAGCGCAGACTACTGGTCAGAGCATCTAGGCTGGCAGAAACGGTCAGCCTAAGGTGGCCGAACAAATGTGGGGCGGGGTGAAACCGGCCCCCACAGCGTCTCTGCACATCTCTTTCCTGGACCCTTAAAGGTCATTAGAATCTATAACACTTCCAATGCTGGTGCTCAGGTGGACGAGCAGGGAGGCAGGGGTCCTGGGGACAATCAACGTCACCGGGAGGCTGCTGGGGAGAAGCTCTGACCCTCGCCCCAGGGTATGAGGGCTCCCAACTCAGCACTCAGCAGTTACAGAAGAAGGGTCTGCACCCTCAGCACTCCAAGAATGAGGAACGGGACAAAAGGCAGAGGAGGGGTTTGTCCCCAGCAAAGCCCATTAAAAATCCCTGGGAGATAAAAATAGAATCTGGGCAATAAAGTCAAGTCTAACCTTTTTTATCCTTTGTGCTTTGTCTAATTTCACGTGCTCCTAGGGTCCCGCATGCAGAGGTTCCACACCCGGCACTTCAGACCAGATTTCCTAGTGCAGAATGGCTGGGTCGACACCTCAGCTCCTGGGGCCCAGTGCAGACTCCACGATATAGAGCCTGAGCTACAGCCAACCCGGCCCTCGAGAGCTCTGCCGCCTCCCTCCCTCCCACTGACTCTGACAGGATCTCTACACAGCAGCCCAGCCCACAGCCCACGGGGTAGTGCATGCTCTCACCTCTCCATTCTCTGATCAAAATATAAAGTTTCCTTTGCTTGTGAACCAAACTCAGTCTCGATCTGTTGGCCCCAATGACACTGGGCAGGGGGACACTTGTTGGGGTCCACTCTGGAGGATCAGTAACAGAAATTGAGACTATTGTAACCTCAATGAACAGATGTGTGAGCCAAACTGTAGTTAACATAGAACAGTGTATAAGGCTCGGGTAAAATAAGATGTTTCTAACACTTCCATCTGATATTTCCATCACTTTTTATAAGCAAGTTCAGTGAAAAGGTTTGTCTTATTTGTCAGGTCAATATTAGAGAAACGAAGTGATTTCTTTCCAAGGATGTACATCTAATAATCTTGGTTAAACTTTCAATCTTGTTTTAAATGCTTTTCCATTGAAAATGATACCTCTCTTTCAGCTCCCCCATTTCTGAGAAGTATAAAATCTTATAATTTATTATTACCAAAGGGGAAAGGTGGGAGGAGGGATAAATGAACAGTTTGGAATTAACACATACACACTGCTATGTATAAAATAGATCATCAACAAGGAACTACTGTATAGCACAGGGAACTACACTCAACATTTTGCAATAACCTATAAGGGGAAATAATCTGAAAAAGAATAGATATTTTTATTGACATCATCTATCAATGATAGTTAAAGTGTAGCCTAAGGGAAGCTGGTGGTGAGTGCTTCTGACCCTGAAGACTTCAATCATCTAAAGTTTGGACTCTGCCTACTTCCCAAGGCCCTTAATGAACATATGTGTAGCCGTAGCTTAAAAACTTCCCCAGTTTGGGTTTCGGGGAGACACTGATTTTGAAAAAGCCCTGGTGTTCTCCTTACATGAATGGGACTCTTCCTACTGCTAAAACATGTCTGTCACACCCAGAGGATGGTATACCGTCTGATCGGGAAGAGTTTGGAAAAGGCATCTCATCTCCTCATCTCCTGGTGCTCGGGTTCACCCCTCCAGCGTCTTTACTAACAGTCTCCCCACTTGGAGATGTCAGCACTGTCAACATCCTGTTGCGTACAGTTTGGAATTTGTCCAGAGGATGAAGCGGAAGGATGAGGAACAATGAGAGACAAGTCCTAGGTGTTCAGACAGGCACATGTCACTCTAATTTCCAATCAGGAAGACGAATTGACCAAAGGCTAGGGTTGCCCATGGAAACAGTATAGGGCTTGAGGAAATCCCGCTGCTTTGTGGCCAGTTCCCATAAACACAAGTTGAACAATGGAACTCAGGGGCAGTAAAATTCACAAAACTGCAGAGTTGAAAATATCCATCACTGAAAAATGTCTTGAGGAAAGTCAGAGAAAAGGACTTGTAAGCAAGGGAGAATGGCAGGAAAGGGATTTGAGGAGGTAGAAAGGACTCGCCATTAAGCACAAGAAAAGGAGCTGAACATTGCCAACATTGCCAACATTGCAGTTGGCCAAAAAGGGTGTATGCGTTTTTTTCTGTATATATTCAAGAAAAGGGCATACACTTTTTTAGCCAACCAAACAGGTGGGCACTGGAAGTCAATACTACAAAAGATATCACTTCGCATCAGTCAGAAGAGCCATCCTCATAAAGCGTAAACAACAGAAATGCAGGACAGGGCAACGAGAAGAGGGAGCCCTGTGAGACTTATAGTGGAAATGTATATTGCCAACGGCCATTCTGGAGAAGTGTATTGTGTTTACTAAAGCATCTAAAAAATGAGCTACAGAGCATAGGGCACTTGCACTCATGGGCGTATATCTTGGGAAAAACAAAAATCGAGAGGACACAGGCACCCCAATGTTTACCCCCTCTCTGTTTAAAAGATCCTCGACTAGGATATAACTTAAATGTCTCTGGAGGGAAAAAATGGATAGAGATGTGGTACTTAGGTAGAGTGGAATATTATTCAGCCTGGAAATCAATGAAATATGGCCAGTTGTAACAACTCCGGAGGAGTTACGTATGATCATTCTAAGTGACAGAATTCAAAAAGAAAAAGACACATATCATAAGATATCACTTAAAGGTGGAATCCAAAATGGCTACACATGAAATAAATTACAAAACAAAAACATAGTCAAATATGTAGAAAACACGCATAAGGCTGCTAAACGGGAAAGGTGGGGAGGGGTGAGGCATCATCCAGGAGGTTGAAATTAGCAAAGATACCATTCCAAATACCAAACTGATAATCAACAAGGCCTACACGGTAGCTAAAAGAACTGCACTCAGCACACTCAAGTCACCGGAAAATAATATATATGACTGGTAAGAATCTGAAAAAGAATTTATTGATGACTCTCTGTACGTGAATCAAGTGGATGTACAGCAGCAAGAAACAGAGCTTTGAAAATCAGCTGTAACCAATATAGTAATAAATTGAAAAAAATAAACGACAGAGAGACAGAGAAAACCTCTTACAACTTTTCCTCAGGGACGGTGATGCAACATGGATTGAACACATCTAGACCCACAGCAGGATGAGACATAAGGCTGGAAACTGTTTGCGCTAAGAGAAATGTGAGGTTGGGTGAGGAAATGCACACCCTTTAAAGTAATACTACCTGGTACCCATTCAATGGGTCCCAAATCTGCAGGTTCAAGGGATCTTCCTACAGCTAAAACATGCATGGAAAACCCAGAGGACTGTACACCATGTGATCGGGAGATGTGTCTAAAATGCACCTCATTTATCCTCTCCTGGTGCTCCTGTTCACCATTCCAGCCATGTTACTTAGAATCTCCCCACTTGGAGAATCAGCACATTTAAACTTCTGTTTCACACATTTTGCAAATTGTGAGGAGGATGAACGGGAAGAGGGGGAACCAATGAGAGAATAGTTGTAGGGGTTTGGACGGGCACATATCACTCTAATTTCCCATTAAGAATAAGAATTAAAGAAAGGCTCAGCCTGCCTCGCCGGAGCCAAAATAGGGCCTGAAGCAATCCTGCGGGTTTGAGGACAGCTCACAAAAGAGCAACTTAAAAAATGGAGCTCAGGGTCACTGCAATTCACAAACCTGCAGAGTTATAAATGAAAACTAATGTCCAAAAATATGTTGAGGTAAGGCAAAGAAGAGGATCTGAATGCAAGACAGAATTGCAAGAAACAGATTTCAAGAGATAGATTGGACTCGTCTTTAATGCACATGAAAAGCGGCAGAATTTCGACAATGATGCAGTTGGCCCAAAAGGGCGTATGCGTTTTTTCCTGATTATATCCAGGAAAAAACGCATACGCACTTTATGGGCAACGAAGCAAGTAAGCAATGCAAATGTGCACAACAAAGAAGTCTCACTTCCCACCGGTCAAAAGGGCCATCCTAAAAAAGTGTAAAATCCAGAAAGGCAGGACAGGCCATGGAGAACAGGGAGCCTTTATACGCTGATGGGCAGTGTGTGAACTGCCGAGAGCCACTCTGGAGAAGTGTATGGTGGTTCCTAAATCATCTAAAAAACAGAGCTACAGAGCATAGGACACTTCCAATCATGGGAGTATATCTAGGGAAGTCTAAAAATCAACAAGACACAAGCACACCACAGTTTAGGGCTACTCTGTTTACAAGAACCTCAACTTCAGTACACCTTAAATATCCCAGGAAAGAGAACAATGGATAAAGAAGATGTGGTACTTATGTACAATGGAATATCTCTTCACCATGAAATCAATGTAATAAGGCTAGTAGAAGGATAAAGAGTGGATTTAGGTCCGATAATACTACTTGAAATAAGTCAAACAGAAAAAGAAACATATCATAAGATATCACTTATAGAGGGAGGGTAAATATGGCTGCACAAGAAATGAATTACAGAACAGAACAGTGTCTCACATTTAGAAAACACACTTATGTCAGCTTAAGGGGAAAGGAGAGGTAGGGTGATGCATAAAACCAGAGTTTGAAATTAGCACAGATACCATTCAATAAACCAAATAGGTATTAGACAAGATCTACACCTTGCTCAATGAACTGGCCTCAACACACCCTATACACCGCAGAGAAATATATCTGAGTAATAAGAATCTTAAAACCCATGTATTGATATATCTCCATAAGGGAATCAAGTGTGTGCAGAGCGGCACAAACACAGCAGTGAAAATGAGCTAAACCCCATTATAGAAATAAATTTTAAAAAGAAAACGCTGAAACAATGAAAGAGAGAAAAATTCTTACAAAATTCGCTCAGGGGCTGTGATGCAACCTGGATTGCAACCTGGATTGACCACATATAAACCCACAGCTGGATAAGACATAAGGCTGGACACTTGGGGCTGAGAGGATTGGTGAGCTTTGGTGAGCAACTGCCGAAAGTTTAATGCAATACTTCATGCTACTCAGTCCAAGGGTCCCAACACTCCAGGTTGAAGGGAATCTTCCTACAGCTAAACCATGCTTGGGAAACCCAGCGACTGGTATACCATATGATCGGGAAAGGTTTCTAAAACGCACCTCATTTTTCCTCTCCTGGGGCTGCGGATCGACATTCCAGCCGCTTTACTAACAACATCCCCACATGGAGTCAATGCCTTTAAGTTCTGGTATCGCACAGTCTGCAGTTAGTGTGGAGGATGAATGGGAATAGGGGGAACCAGTGAGAAACAAGCTGTAGCGGTTTCAATGGGCACATGTCACTCTAATGCCACATCAGTAAGAAGAATTAACCAAAGGCACAGCAAGGTGCCCCAGAAGAAAAATAGGGCTTCAAGGAATCCTGTGGTTATGGGGCAAGACCACAAAAATAAGAGCTGAAAAGTGGGGCTAAGGGCCACCGCAATTCAAAAACCTGGAGAGTTATAAAGGCCAACTATTTTCAAAAAATATATTGAGGTAAGGCTATGAAGAGACATTGAAAGCAAGGCAGAAGTGCAGGAAACCGATTTCAGGAGGTAGACTGGAATTGCATTGAAAACATATGAAGAGAGTCAGAACCTCGACAATGATGCACTTGGCCAAAAAGGGCGTATGTGTTTTTTCCTGAATATATTCAGGAAAAAACGCATACACACTTTTTGGCCAACCAAGCAAGCTTGCAAAGGAAATCTGCACTACAATGAAGTCTCACTTCCCCCCGGTCAAAAGGGCCATCTGAAAAAAGTGTAAAATCCATAAAGGCACGACAGGGCATGGAGAACTGGGAGCCTTGTTATGCTGATGGGCGGGATGGAAATTGCCAGGAGCCACTTGGGAGACGTGTATGGTGTTTCCTGAAACATCTAAAAAACAAAGCAACAGAGCCTAGGGCACTTCCACTTATGGTCCTATAGATTAGGGAAATTAAAATTAAAAAGACACAGCCACCCCAAAGTTTGGGACGGCTCTGTTTACAAGAACCTCGTTTACGGTACAAGTTCAATATCGCAGAAAGTGAAAAATGGATAAAGAAGTTGTGGTACTTACGTACAATGCAATATCACTCAGCAATGAAATCTATGTCATCAGGCCCTTAGCAGCACAATGAGTGGATTCAGGTATGATGATTCTAACTGAAATAAGTCACACAGAAAAAGAAACATCATAAGATATCAGTAATACACGGAATGTAAACTTGGCTACTCAGGAACTGAATTACAGAACAGAACAGGGTCTCCAATTTAGAAAACCAACTTATGCTTGCTTAAGGGTAAAGGTGAGTTGGGGTGCTCCATAAAACCAGAGATTGAAATGAGCACAGATAAAGTTCCTTAAGCCAAATATGGAATAGACAAGAGCTACTCCTTGCTCAACGAAATGGACTCAACACCCCATATTAAACGCCTAAGAATATACCTGACTAGTAAGAATCTTAAAACGTATGGATGGCTATGTCTGAAAGAGAATCAAGCGTGTGTACAGGGGCATAAACGCAGCAGTGATAGGATTGGAGAGGTTCGGTGAGCAAATGAAGACCCTTTGAAGTCATATTGCATGGTACCCATTCCACGGGTTTCAACTACCCAGGTTTAAGGTATTCTTCCTTCAGCTAAAACATGCATGTGGAACCTAGAGTATGATCAACCATGTGATCGGGGGACGTGTTCAAATATGTCTCAGTTTTCGTACCCTGGTACTCGGGTGCAACATTCCAGACGCTTTACTAACACTCTCCCGACTTGGAGAGTCAGTCCCTTTAACCTCCTGTTTGGCCCAGTTTGCAATTTCTGCGGAAGATGAACAGGAATAGCGAGAACCAATGAGAGACTAGCTGGAGGTGTCTGGACGGGCAAATTTAACTCTCATTTCCCACCAGGAAGAGGAATTAACCAAAGGCTCAGCGTGCCGTGCCGGAACCAGATTAGGGCCTGAAGCCATCCTGCGGTGTTGCGGCCAGGTCACAAGAAAGCGAGTTGAAGAAAGGAGCTCAGGGGCACTGTAATTCACAAACCTGCAGAGTTATAAATGACAGCTATCGTCCAAAAATATACTGAAGTAAGGCTGCCAAAAGGAGTTGAAAGCGGGGCAGAATTGCAGGAAACCGGTTTCAGGATGTAGACTGGAATTGCATTGAAAGCATAGGAAAAGAGGCAGAAGGTCCACAAGAATGCACTTGGCCAAAAAGCGCTTATGCGTTTTTTCCTGAATATATTCAGGAAAAAACGCATACGCCCTTTTTGGCCAACCAAGCAAGCTTGCAAAGGAAATCTGCACTACAATGAAGTCTCACTTCCCCCCGGTCAAAAGGGCCATCTGAAAAAAGTGTAAAATCCAGAAAGGCAGGACAGGCCATGGAGAACTGGGAGCCTTGTTATGCTGATGGGCGGGATGTAAATTGCCAACAGACACTCGGGAGAAGTGTATGGTGTTTCCTGAAACATCTAAAAAACAAAGCAACAGAGCCTAGGGCACTTCCACTTATGGTCCTATAGCTTAGGGAAATTAAAATCAAAAAGATACAGCCACCCCAATGTTTGGGACGCCTCTGTTTACAAGAACCTCGTTTACCGTACAAGTTCAATATCACAGAAAGTGAAAAATGGATAAAGAACTTGTGGTACTTACGTACAATGCAGTATCACTCAGCAGTGAAATCTATGTCATCAGGCCCGTAGCAGCACAATGAGTGGATTCAGGTACGATGATTCTAACTGAAATAAGTCACACAGAAAAAGAAACATCATAAGATATCAGTAATACACGGAATGTAAACTTGGCTACACAGGAACTGAATTACAGAACAGAACAGGGTCTCAAATTTAGAAAACCAACTTATGCTTGTTTAAGGGGAAAGGTGAGTTGGGGTGCTGCATAAAACCAGAGATTGAAATGAGCACAGATAAAGTTCCTTAAGCCAAATATGGAATAGACAAGAGCTACTCCTTGCTCAACGAAATGGACTCAACACCGCATATTAAACGCCTAAGAGTGTACCTGACTCTTAAGTATCTTAAAACCTATGGATTGCTATGTCTCCGAAAGAGAATCAAGCATGTGTACAGGGACATAAACGCAGTAGTGATAGGATTGGAGAGGTTCGGTGAGCAAATGAAGACCCTTTGAAGTCATATTGCATGGTACCCATTCCACGGGTTTCAACTACCCAGGTTTAAGGTATTCTTCCTTCAGCTAAAACATGCATGTGGAACCTAGAGTATGATCAACCATGTGATCGGGAGACGTGTTCAAATATGTCTCAGTTTTCGTACCCTGGTACTCGGGTGCAACATTCCAGACGCTTTACTAACACTCTCCCGACTTGGAGAGTCAGTCCCTTTAACCTCCTGTTTGGCCCAGTTTGCAATTTCTGCGGAAGATGAACAGGAATAGCGAGAACCAATGAGAGACTAGCTGGAGGTGTCTGGACGGGCAAATTTAACTCTCATTTCCCACCAGGAAGAGGAAATAACCAAAGGCTCAGCGTGCCGTGCCAGAACCAGATTAGGGCCTGAAGACATCCTGTGGTGTTGCGGCCAGCTCACAAGAAAACGAGTTGAAGAAAGGAGCTCAGGGGCACTGTAATTCACAAACCTGCAGAGTTATAAATGACAACTATCGTCCAAAAATATACTGAAGTAAGGCTGCCAAGAGGACTTGAAAGCGGGGCAGAATTGCAGGAAACCGATTTCAGGAGGTAGACTGGAATTGCATTGAAAGCATAGGAAAAGAGGCAGAACGTCCACAATGATGCACTTGGCCAAAAAGGGCGTATGCGTTTTTTCCTGAATATATTCAGGAAAAAACGCATACGCCCTTTTTGGCCAACCAAGCAAGCTTGCAAAGGAAATCTGCACTACAATGAAGTCTCACTTCCCCCCGGTCAAAAGGGCCATCGGAAAAAAGTGTAAAATCCAGAAAGGCAGGACAGGCCATGGAGAACTGGGAGCCTTGTTATGCTGATGGGCGGGATGTAAATTGCCAACAGACACTCGGGAGAAGTGTATGGTGTTTCCTGAAACATCTAAAAAACAAAGCAACAGAGCCTAGGGCACTTCCACTTATGGTCCTATAGCTTAGGGAAATTAAAATCAAAAAGATACAGCCACCCCAAAATTTGGGACGCCTCTGTTTACAAGAACCTCGTTTACCGTACAAGTTCAATATCACAGAAAGTGAAAAATGGATAAAGAACTTGTGGTACTTACGTACAATGCAGTATCACTCAGCAGTGAAATCTATGTCATCAGGCCCGTAGCAGCACAATGAGTGGATTCAGGTACGATGATTCTAACTGAAATAAGTCACACAGAAAAAGAAACATCATAAGATATCAGTAATACACGGAATGTAAACTTGGCTACACAGGAACTGAATTACAGAACAGAACAGGGTCTCAAATTTAGAAAACCAACTTATGCTTGTTTAAGGGGAAAGGTGAGTTGGGGTGCTGCATAAAACCAGAGATTGAAATGAGCACAGATAAAGTTCCTTAAGCCAAATATGGAATAGACAAGAGCTACTCCTTGCTCAACGAAATGGACTCAACACCGCATATTAAACGCCTAAGAATGTACCTGACTCTTAAGTATCTTAAAACCTATGGATTGCTATGTCTCCGAAAGAGAATCAAGCATGTGTACAGGGACATAAACGCAGCAGTGATAGGATTGGAGAGGTTCGGTGAGCAAATGAAGACCCTTTGAAGTCATATTGCATGGTACCCATTCCACGGGTTTCAACTACCCAGGTTTAAGGTATTCTTCCTTCAGCTAAAACATGCATGTGGAACCTAGAGTATGATCAACCATGTGATCGGGAGACGTGTTCAAATATGTCTCAGTTTTCGTACCCTGGTACTCGGGTGCAACATTCCAGACGCTTTACTAACACTCTCCCGACTTGGAGAGTCAGTCCCTTTAACCTCCTGTTTGGCCCAGTTTGCAATTTCTTCGGAAGATGAACAGGAATAGCGAGAACCAATGAGAGACTAGCTGGAGGTGTCTGGACGGGCAAATTTAACTCTCATTTCCCACCAGGAAGAGGAAATAACCAAAGGCTCAGCGTGCCGTGCCG
The DNA here is from genome assembly GCF_963455315.2 of Globicephala melas. Classification (NCBI taxonomy): domain Eukaryota; kingdom Metazoa; phylum Chordata; class Mammalia; order Artiodactyla; family Delphinidae; genus Globicephala; species Globicephala melas. Next base: position 534,519 of record NW_027207277.1, on the reverse strand, counting down.
GAACCAGATTAGGGCCTGAAGCCATCCTGCGGTGTTGCGGCCAGCTCACAAGAAAGCGAGTTGAAGAAAGGAGCTCAGGGGCACTGTAATTCACAAACCTGCAGAGTTATAAATGACAACTATCGTCCAAAAACATACTGAAGTAAGGCTGCCAAGAGGACTTGAAAGCGGGGCAGAATTGCAGGAAACCGATTTCAGGAGGTAGACTGGAATTGCATCGAAAGCATAGGAAAAGAGGCAGAACGTCCACAATGATGCACTTGGCCAAAAAGGGCGTATGCGTTTTTTCCTGAATATATTCAGGAAAAAACGCATACGCCCTTTTTGGCCAACCAAGCAAGCTTGCAAAGGAAATCTGCACTACAATGAAGTCTCACTTCCCCCCGGTCAAAAGGGCCATCTGAAAAAAGTGTAAAATCCAGAAAGGCAGGACAGGCCATGGAGAACTGGGAGCCTTGTTATGCTGATGGGCGGGATGTAAATTGCCAACAGACACTCGGGAGAAGTGTATGGTGTTTCCTGAAACATCTAAAAAACAAAGCAACAGAGCCTAGGGCACTTCCACTTATGGTCCTATAGCTTAGGGAAATTAAAATCAAAAAGATACAGCCACCCCAATGTTTGGGACGCCTCTGTTTACAAGAACCTCGTTTACCGTACAAGTTCAATATCACAGAAAGTGAAAAATGGATAAAGAACTTGTGGTACTTACGTACAATGCAGTATCACTCAGCAGTGAAATCTATGTCATCAGGCCCGTAGCAGCACAATGAGTGGATTCAGGTACGATGATTCTAACTGAAATAAGTCACACAGAAAAAGAAACATCATAAGATATCAGTAATACACGGAATGTAAACTTGGCTACACAGGAACTGAATTACAGAACAGAACAGGGTCTCAAATTTAGAAAACCAACTTATGCTTGTTTAAGGGGAAAGGTGAGTTGGGGTGCTGCATAAAACCAGAGATTGAAATGAGCACAGATAAAGTTCCTTAAGCCAAATATGGAATAGACAAGAGCTACTCCTTGCTCAACGAAATGGACTCAACACCGCATATTAAACGCCTAAGAATGTACCTGACTCTTAAGTATCTTAAAACCTATGGATTGCTATGTCTCCGAAAGAGAATCAAGCATGTGTACAGGGACATAAACGCAGCAGTGATAGGATTGGAGAGGTTCGGTGAGCAAATGAAGACCCTTTGAAGTCATATTGCATGGTACCCATTCCACGGGTTTCAACTACCCAGGTTTAAGGTATTCTTCCTTCAGCTAAAACATGCATGTGGAACCTAGAGTATGATCAACCATGTGATCGGGAGACGTGTTCAAATATGTCTCAGTTTTCGTACCCTGGTACTCGGGTGCAACATTCCAGACGCTTTACTAACACTCTCCCGACTTGGAGAGTCAGTCCCTTTAACCTCCTGTTTGGCCCAGTTTTCAATTTCTTCGGAAGATGAACAGGAATAGCGAGAACCAATGAGAGACTAGCTGGAGGTGTCTGGACGGGCAAATTTAACTCTCATTTCCCACCAGGAAGAGGAAATAACCAAAGGCTCAGCGTGCCGTGCCGGAACCAGATTAGGGCCTGAAGCCATCCTGCGGTGTTGCGGCCAGCTCACAAGAAAGCGAGTTGAAGAAAGGAGCTCAGGGGCACTGTAATTCACAAACCTGCAGAGTTATAAATGACAACTATCGTCCAAAAACATACTGAAGTAAGGCTGCCAAGAGGACTTGAAAGCGGGGCAGAATTGCAGGAAACCGATTTCAGGAGGTAGACTGGAATTGCATTGAAAGCATAGGAAAAGAGGCAGAACGTCCACAATGATGCACTTGGCCAAAAAGGGCGTATGCGTTTTTTCCTGAATATATTCAGGAAAAAACGCATACGCCCTTTTTGGCCAACCAAGCAAGCTTGCAAAGGAAATCTGCACTACAATGAAGTCTCACTTCCCCCCGGTCAAAAGGGCCATCTGAAAAAAGTGTAAAATCCAGAAAGGCAGGACAGGCCATGGAGAACTGGGAGCCTTGTTATGCTGATGGGCGGGATGTAAATTGCCAACAGACACTCGGGAGAAGTGTATGGTGTTTCCTGAAACATCTAAAAAACAAAGCAACAGAGCCTAGGGCACTTCCACTTATGGTCCTATAGCTTAGGGAAATTAAAATCAAAAAGATACAGCCACCCCAATGTTTGGGACGCCTCTGTTTACAAGAACCTCGTTTACCGTACAAGTTCAATATCACAGAAAGTGAAAAATGGATAAAGAACTTGTGGTACTTACGTACAATGCAGTATCACTCAGCAGTGAAATCTATGTCATCAGGCCCGTAGCAGCACAATGAGTGGATTCAGGTACGATGATTCTAACTGAAATAAGTCACACAGAAAAAGAAACATCATAAGATATCAGTAATACACGGAATGTAAACTTGGCTACACAGGAACTGAATTACAGAACAGAACAGGGTCTCAAATTTAGAAAACCAACTTATGCTTGTTTAAGGGTAAAGGTGAGTTGGGGTGCTGCATAAAACCAGAGATTGAAATGAGCACAGATAAAGTTCCTTAAGCCAAATATGGAATAGACAAGAGCTACTCCTTGCTCAACGAAATGGACTCAACACCGCATATTAAACGCCTAAGAGTGTACCTGACTCTTAATTATCTTAAAACCTATGGATTGCTATGTCTCCGAAAGAGAATCAAGCATGTGTACAGGGACATAAACGCAGCAGTGATAGGATTGGAGAGGTTCGGTGAGCAAATGAAGACCCTTTGAAGTCATATTGCATGGTACCCATTCCACGGGTTTCAACTACCCAGGTTTAAGGTATTCTTCCTTCAGCTAAAACATGCATGTGGAACCTAGAGTATGATCAACCATGTGATCGGGAGACGTGTTCAAATATGTCTCAGTTTTCGTACCCTGGTACTCGGGTGCAACATTCCAGACGCTTTACTAACACTCTCCCGACTTGGAGAGTCAGTCCCTTTAACCTCCTGTTTGGCCCAGTTTGCAATTTCTGCGGAAGATGAACAGGAATAGCGAGAACCAATGAGAGACTAGCTGGAGGTGTCTGGACGGGCAAATTTAACTCTCATTTCCCACCAGGAAGAGGAAATAACCAAAGGCTCAGCGTGCCGTGCCGGAACCAGATTAGGGCCTGAAGCCATCCTGCGGTGTTGCGGCCAGCTCACAAGAAAACGAGTTGAAGAAAGGAGCTCAGGGGCACTGTAATTCACAAACCTGCAGAGTTATAAATGACAACTATCGTCCAAAAACATACTGAAGTAAGGCTGCCAAGAGGACTTGAAAGCGGGGCAGAATTGCAGGAAACCGATTTCAGGAGGTAGACTGGAATTGCATCGAAAGCATAGGAAAAGAGGCAGAACGTCCACAATGATGCACTTGGCCAAAAAGGGCGTATGCGTTTTTTCCTGAATATATTCAGGAAAAAACGCATACGCCCTTTTTGGCCAACCAAGCAAGCTTGCAAAGGAAATCTGCACTACAATGAAGTCTCACTTCCCCCCGGTCAAAAGGGCCATCTGAAAAAAGTGTAAAATCCAGAAAGGCAGGACAGGCCATGGAGAACTGGGAGCCTTGTTATGCTGATGGGCGGGATGTAAATTGCCAACAGACACTCGGGAGAAGTGTATGGTGTTTCCTGAAACATCTAAAAAACAAAGCAACAGAGCCTAGGGCACTTCCACTTATGGTCCTATAGCTTAGGGAAATTAAAATCAAAAAGATACAGCCACCCCAATGTTTGGGACGCCTCTGTTTACAAGAACCTCGTTTACCGTACAAGTTCAATATCACAGAAAGTGAAAAATGGATAAAGAACTTGTGGTACTTACGTACAATGCAGTATCACTCAGCAGTGAAATCTATGTCATCAGGCCCGTAGCAGCACAATGAGTGGATTCAGGTACGATGATTCTAACTGAAATAAGTCACACAGAAAAAGAAACATCATAAGATATCAGTAATACACGGAATGTAAACTTGGCTACACAGGAACTGAATTACAGAACAGAACAGGGTCTCAAATTTAGAAAACCAACTTATGCTTGTTTAAGGGGAAAGGTGAGTTGGGGTGCTGCATAAAACCAGAGATTGAAATGAGCACAGATAAAGTTCCTTAAGCCAAATATGGAATAGACAAGAGCTACTCCTTGCTCAACGAAATGGACTCAACACCGCATATTAAACGCCTAAGAGTGTACCTGACTCTTAAGTATCTTAAAACCTATGGATTGCTATGTCTCCGAAAGAGAATCAAGCATGTGTACAGGGACATAAACGCAGCAGTGATAGGATTGGAGAGGTTCGGTGAGCAAATGAAGACCCTTTGAAGTCATATTGCATGGTACCCATTCCACGGGTTTCAACTACCCAGGTTTAAGGTATTCTTCCTTCAGCTAAAACATGCATGTGGAACCTAGAGTATGATCAACCATGTGATCGGGAGACGTGTTCAAATATGTCTCAGTTTTCGTACCCTGGTACTCGGGTGCAACATTCCAGACGCTTTACTAACACTCTCCCGACTTGGAGAGTCAGTCCCTTTAACCTCCTGTTTGGCCCAGTTTGCAATTTCTGCGGAAGATGAACAGGAATAGCGAGAACCAATGAGAGACTAGCTGGAGGTGTCTGGACGGGCAAATTTAACTCTCATTTCCCACCAGGAAGAGGAAATAACCAAAGGCTCAGCGTGCCGTGCCGGAACCAGATTAGGGCCTGAAGCCATCCTGCGGTGTTGCGGCCAGATCACAAGAAAGCGAGTTGAAGAAAGGAGCTCAGGGGCACTGTAATTCACAAACCTGCAGAGTTATAAATGACAACTATCGTCCAAAAACATACTGAAGTAAGGCTGCCAAGAGGACTTGAAAGCGGGGCAGAATTGCAGGAAACCGATTTCAGGAGGTAGACTGGAATTGCATCGAAAGCATAGGAAAAGAGGCAGAACGTCCACAATGATGCACTTGGCCAAAAAGGGCGTATGCGTTTTTTCCTGAATATATTCAGGAAAAAACGCATACGCCCTTTTTGGCCAACCAAGCAAGCTTGCAAAGGAAATCTGCACTACAATGAAGTCTCACTTCCCCCCGGTCAAAAGGGCCATCTGAAAAAAGTGTAAAATCCAGAAAGGCAGGACAGGCCATGGAGAACTGGGAGCCTTGTTATGCTGATGGGCGGGATGTAAATTGCCAACAGACACTCGGGAGAAGTGTATGGTGTTTCCTGAAACATCTAAAAAACAAAGCAACAGAGCCTAGGGCACTTCCACTTATGGTCCTATAGCTTAGGGAAATTAAAATCAAAAAGATACAGCCACCCCAATGTTTGGGACGCCTCTGTTTACAAGAACCTCGTTTACCGTACAAGTTCAATATCACAGAAAGTGAAAAATGGATAAAGAACTTGTGGTACTTACGTACAATGCAGTATCACTCAGCAGTGAAATCTATGTCATCAGGCCCGTAGCAGCACAATGAGTGGATTCAGGTACGATGATTCTAACTGAAATAAGTCACACAGAAAAAGAAACATCATAAGATATCAGTAATACACGGAATGTAAACTTGGCTACACAGGAACTGAATTACAGAACAGAACAGGGTCTCAAATTTAGAAAACCAACTTATGCTTGTTTAAGGGGAAAGGTGAGTTGGGGTGCTGCATAAAACCAGAGATTGAAATGAGCACAGATAAAGTTCCTTAAGCCAAATATGGAATAGACAAGAGCTACTCCTTGCTCAACGAAATGGACTCAACACCGCATATTAAACGCCTAAGAATGTACCTGACTCTTAAGTATCTTAAAACCTATGGATTGCTATGTCTCCGAAAGAGAATCAAGCATGTGTACAGGGACATAAACGCAGCAGTGATAGGATTGGAGAGGTTCGGTGAGCAAATGAAGACCCTTTGAAGTCATATTGCATGGTACCCATTCCACGGGTTTCAACTACCCAGGTTTAAGGTATTCTTCCTTCAGCTAAAACATGCATGTGGAACCTAGAGTATGATCAACCATGTGATCGGGAGACGTGTTCAAATATGTCTCCGTTTTCGTACCCTGGTACTCGGGTGCAACATTCCAGACGCTTTACTAACACTCTCCCGACTTGGAGAGTCAGTCCCTTTAACCTCCTGTTTGGCCCAGTTTTCAATTTCTTCGGAAGATGAACAGGAATAGCGAGAACCAATGAGAGACTAGCTGGAGGTGTCTGGACGGGCAAATTTAACTCTCATTTCCCACCAGGAAGAGGAAATAACCAAAGGCTCAGCGTGCCGTGCCGGAACCAGATTAGGGCCTGAAGCCATCCTGCGGTGTTGCGGCCAGCTCACAAGAAAGCGAGTTGAAGAAAGGAGCTCAGGGGCACTGTAATTCACAAACCTGCAGAGTTATAAATGACAACTATCGTCCAAAAACATACTGAAGTAAGGCTGCCAAGAGGACTTGAAAGCGGGGCAGAATTGCAGGAAACCGATTTCAGGAGGTAGACTGGAATTGCATTGAAAGCATAGGAAAAGAGGCAGAACGTCCACAATGATGCACTTGGCCAAAAAGGGCGTATGCGTTTTTTCCTGAATATATTCAGGAAAAAACGCATACGCCCTTTTTGGCCAACCAAGCAAGCTTGCAAAGGAAATCTGCACTACAATGAAGTCTCACTTCCCCCCGGTCAAAAGGGCCATCTGAAAAAAGTGTAAAATCCAGAAAGGCAGGACAGGCCATGGAGAACTGGGAGCCTTGTTATGCTGATGGGCGGGATGTAAATTGCCAACAGACACTCGGGAGAAGTGTATGGTGTTTCCTGAAACATCTAAAAAACAAAGCAACAGAGCCTAGGGCACTTCCACTTATGGTCCTATAGCTTAGGGAAATTAAAATCAAAAAGATACAGCCACCCCAATGTTTGGGACGCCTCTGTTTACAAGAACCTCGTTTACCGTACAAGTTCAATATCACAGAAAGTGAAAAATGGATAAAGAACTTGTGGTACTTACGTACAATGCAGTATCACTCAGCAGTGAAATCTATGTCATCAGGCCCGTAGCAGCACAATGAGTGGATTCAGGTACGATGATTCTAACTGAAATAAGTCACACAGAAAAAGAAACATCATAAGATATCAGTAATACACGGAATGTAAACTTGGCTACACAGGAACTGAATTACAGAACAGAACAGGGTCTCAAATTTAGAAAACCAACTTATGCTTGTTTAAGGGGAAAGGTGAGTTGGGGTGCTGCATAAAACCAGAGATTGAAATGAGCACAGATAAAGTTCCTTAAGCCAAATATGGAATAGACAAGAGCTACTCCTTGCTCAACGAAATGGACTCAACACCGCATATTAAACGCCTAAGAATGTACCTGACTCTTAAGTATCTTAAAACCTATGGATTGCTATGTCTCCGAAAGAGAATCAAGCATGTGTACAGGGACGTAAACGCAGCAGTGATAGGATTGGAGAGGTTCGGTGAGCAAATGAAGACCCTTTGAAGTCATATTGCATGGTACCCATTCCACGGGTTTCAACTACCCAGGTTTAAGGTATTCTTCCTTCAGCTAAAACATGCATGTGGAACCTAGAGTATGATCAACCATGTGATCGGGAGACGTGTTCAAATATGTCTCAGTTTTCGTACCCTGGTACTCGGGTGCAACATTCCAGACGCTTTACTAACACTCTCCCGACTTGGAGAGTCAGTCCCTTTAACCTCCTGTTTGGCCCAGTTTGCAATTTCTGCGGAAGATGAACAGGAATAGCGAGAACCAATGAGAGACTAGCTGGAGGTGTCTGGACGGGCAAATTTAACTCTCATTTCCCACCAGGAAGAGGAAATAACCAAAGGCTCAGCGTGCCGTGCCGGAACCAGATTAGGGCCTGAAGCCATCCTGCGGTGTTGCGGCCAGCTCACAAGAAAGCGAGTTGAAGAAAGGAGCTCAGGGGCACTGTAATTCACAAACCTGCAGAGTTATAAATGACAACTATCGTCCAAAAATATACTGAAGTAAGGCTGCCAAGAGGACTTGAAAGCGGGGCAGAATTGCAGGAAACCGATTTCAGGAGGTAGACTGGAATTGCATCGAAAGCATAGGAAAAGAGGCAGAACGTCCACAATGATGTACTTGGCCAAAAAGGGCGTATGCGTCTTTTCCTGAATATATTCAGGAAAAAACGCATACGTCCTTTTTGGCCAACCAAGCAAGCTTGCAAAGGAAATCTGCACTACAATGAAGTCTCACTTCCCCCCGGTCAAAAGGGCCATCTGAAAAAAGTGTAAAATCCAGAAAGGCAGGACAGGCCATGGAGAACTGGGAGCCTTGTTATGCTGATGGGCGGGATGTACATTGCCAACAGACACTCGGGAGAAGTGTATGGTGTTTCCTGAAACATCTAAAAAACAAAGCAACAGAGCCTAGGGCACTTCCACTTATGGTCCTATAGCTTAGGGAAATTAAAATCAAAAAGATACAGCCACCCCAATGTTTGGGACGCCTCTGTTTACAAGAACCTCGTTTACCGTACAAGTTCAATATCACAGAAAGTGAAAAATGGATAAAGAACTTGTGGTACTTACGTACAATGCAGTATCACTCAGCAGTGAAATCTATGTCATCAGGCCCGTAGCAGCACAATGAGTGGATTCAGGTACGATGATTCTAACTGAAATAAGTCACACAGAAAAAGAAACATCATAAGATATCAGTAATACACGGAATGTAAACTTGGCTACACAGGAACTGAATTACAGAACAGAACAGGGTCTCAAATTTAGAAAACCAACTTATGCTTGTTTAAGGGGAAAGGTGAGTTGGGGTGCTGCATAAAACCAGAGATTGAAATGAGCACAGATAAAGTTCCTTAAGCCAAATATGGAATAGACAAGAGCTACTCCTTGCTCAACGAAATGGACTCAACACCACATATTAAACGCCTAAGAGTGTACCTGACTCTTAAGTATCTTAAAACCTATGGATTGCTATGTCTCCGAAAGAGAATCAAGCATGTGTACAGGGACATAAACGCAGCAGTGATAGGATTGGAGAGGTTCGGTGAGCAAATGAAGACCCTTTGAAGTCATATTGCATGGTACCCATTCCACGGGTTTCAACTACCCAGGTTTAAGGTATTCTTCCTTCAGCTAAAACATGCATGTGGAACCTAGAGTATGATCAACCATGTGATCGGGAGACGTGTTCAAATATGTCTCCGTTTTCGTACCCTGGTACTCGGGTGCAACATTCCAGACGCTTTACTAACACTCTCCCGACTTGGAGAGTCAGTCCCTTTAACCTCCTGTTTGGCCCAGTTTGCAATTTCTGCGGAAGATGAACAGGAATAGCGAGAACCAATGAGAGACTAGCTGGAGGTGTCTGGACGGGCAAATTTAACTCTCATTTCCCACCAGGAAGAGGAAATAACCAAAGGCTCAGCGTGCCGTGCCGGAACCAGATTAGGGCCTGAAGCCATCCTGCGGTGTTGCGGCCAGCTCACAAGAAAGCGAGTTGAAGAAAGGAGCTCAGGGGCACTGTAATTCACAAACCTGCAGAGTTATAAATGACAACTATCGTCCAAAAATATACTGAAGTAAGGCTGCCAAGAGGACTTGAAAGTGGGGCAGAATTGCAGGAAACCGATTTCAGGAGGTAGACTGGAATTGCATCGAAAGCATAGGAAAAGAGGCAGAACGTCCACAATGATGCACTTGGCCAAAAAGGGCGTATGCGTTTTTTCCTGAATATATTCAGGAAAAAACGCATACGCCCTTTTTGGCCAACCAAGCAAGCTTGCAAAGGAAATCTGCACTACAATGAAGTCTCACTTCCCCCCGGTCAAAAGGGCCATCTGAAAAAAGTGTAAAATCCAGAAAGGCAGGACAGGCCATGGAGAACTGGGAGCCTTGTTATGCTGATGGGCGGGATGTAAATTGCCAACAGACACTCGGGAGAAGTGTATGGTGTTTCCTGAAACATCTAAAAAACAAAGCAACAGAGCCTAGGGCACTTCCACTTATGGTCCTATAGCTTAGGGAAATTAAAATCAAAAAGATACAGCCACCCCAATGTTTGGGACGCCTCTGTTTACAAGAACCTCGTTTACCGTACAAGTTCAATATCACAGAAAGTGAAAAATGGATAAAGAACTTGTGGTACTTACGTACAATGCAGTATCACTCAGCAGTGAAATCTATGTCATCAGGCCCGTAGCAGCACAATGAGTGGATTCAGGTACGATGATTCTAACTGAAATAAGTCACACAGAAAAAGAAACATCATAAGATATCAGTAATACACGGAATGTAAACTTGGCTACACAGGAACTGAATTACAGAACAGAACAGGGTCTCAAATTTAGAAAACCAACTTATGCTTGTTTAAGGGGAAAGGTGAGTTGGGGTGCTGCATAAAACCAGAGATTGAAATGAGCACAGATAAAGTTCCTTAAGCCAAATATGGAATAGACAAGAGCTACTCCTTGCTCAACGAAATGGACTCAACACCGCATATTAAACGCCTAAGAGTGTACCTGACTCTTAAGTATCTTAAAACCTATGGATTGCTATGTCTCCGAAAGAGAATCAAGCATGTGTACAGGGACATAAACGCAGCAGTGATAGGATTGGAGAGGTTCGGTGAGCAAATGAAGACCCTTTGAAGTCATATTGCATGGTACCCATTCCACGGGTTTCAACTACCCAGGTTTAAGGTATTCTTCCTTCAGCTAAAACATGCATGTGGAACCTAGAGTATGATCAACCATGTGATCGGGAGACGTGTTCAAATATGTCTCAGTTTTCGTACCCTGGTACTCGGGTGCAACATTCCAGACGCTTTACTAACACTCTCCCGACTTGGAGAGTCAGTCCCTTTAACCTCCTGTTTGGCCCAGTTTGCAATTTCTGCGGAAGATGAACAGGAATAGCGAGAACCAATGAGAGACTAGCTGGAGGTGTCTGGACGGGCAAATTTAACTCTCATTTCCCACCAGGAAGAGGAAATAACCAAAGGCTCAGCGTGCCGTGCCGGAACCAGATTAGGGCCTGAAACCATCCTGCGCTGTTGCGGCCAGCTCACAAGAAAACGAGTTGAAGAAAGGAGCTCAGGGGCACTGTAATTCACAAACCTGCAGAGTTATAAATGACAACTATCGTCCAAAAATATACTGAAGTAAGGCTGCCAAGAGGACTTGAAAGCGGGGCAGAATTGCAGGAAACCGATTTCAGGAGGTAGACTGGAATTGCATTGAAAGCATAGGAAAAGAGGCAGAACGTCCACAATGATGCACTTGGCCAAAAAGGGCGTATGCGTTTTTTCCTGAATATATTCAGGAAAAAACGCATACGCCCTTTTTGGCCAACCAAGCAAGCTTGCAAAGGAAATCTGCACTACAATGAAGTCTCACTTCCCCCCGGTCAAAAGGGCCATCTGAAAAAAGTGTAAAATCCAGAAAGGCAGGACAGGCCATGGAGAACTGGGAGCCTTGTTATGCTGATGGGCGGGATGTAAATTGCCAACAGACACTCGGGAGAAGTGTATGGTGTTTCCTGAAACATCTAAAAAACAAAGCAACAGAGCCTAGGGCACTTCCACTTATGGTCCTATAGCTTAGGGAAATTAAAATCAAAAAGATACAGCCACCCCAATGTTTGGGACGCCTCTGTTTACAAGAACCTCGTTTACCGTACAAGTTCAATATCACAGAAAGTGAAAAATGGATAAAGAACTTGTGGTACTTACGTACAATGCAGTATCACTCAGCAGTGAAATCTATGTCATCAGGCCCGTAGCAGCATAATGAGTGGATTCAGGTACGATGATTCTAACTGAAATAAGTCACACAGAAAAAGAAACATCATAAGATATCAGTAATACACGGAATGTAAACTTGGCTACACAGGAACTGAATTACAGAACAGAACAGGGTCTCAAATTTAGAAAACCAACTTATGCTTGTTTAAGGGGAAAGGTGAGTTGGGGTGCTGCATAAAACCAGAGATTGAAATGAGCACAGATAAAGTTCCTTAAGCCAAATATGGAATAGACAAGAGCTACTCCTTGCTCAACGAAATGGACTCAACACCGCATATTAAACGCCTAAGAGTGTACCTGACTCTTAAGTATCTTAAAACCTATGGATTGCTATGTCTCCGAAAGAGAATCAAGCATGTGTACAGGGACATAAACGCAGCAGTGATAGGATTGGAGAGGTTCGGTGAGCAAATGAAGACCCTTTGAAGTCATATTGCATGGTACCCATTCCACGGGTTTCAACTACCCAGGTTTAAGGTATTCTTCCTTCAGCTAAAACATGCATGTGGAACCTAGAGTATGATCAACCATGTGATCGGGAGACGTGTTCAAATATGTCTCAGTTTTCGTACCCTGGTACTCGGGTGCAACATTCCAGACGCTTTACTAACACTCTCCCGACTTGGAGAGTCAGTCCCTTTAACCTCCTGTTTGGCCCAGTTTGCAATTTCTGCGGAAGATGAACAGGAATAGCGAGAACCAATGAGAGACTAGCTGGAGGTGTCTGGACGGGCAAATTTAACTCTCATTTCCCACCAGGAAGAGGAAATAACCAAAGGCTCAGCGTGCCGTGCCGGAACCAGATTAGGGCCTGAAGCCATCCTGCGGTGTTGCGGCCAGCTCACAAGAAAGCGAGTTGAAGAAAGGATCTCAGGGGCACTGTAATTCACAAACCTGCAGAGTTATAAATGACAACTATCGTCCAAAAATATACTGAAGTAAGGCTGCCAAGAGGACTTGAAAGCAGGGCACAATTGCAGGAAACCGATTTCAGGAGGTAGACTGGAATTGCATTGAAAGCATAGGAAAAGAGGCAGAACGTCCACAATGATGCACTTGGCCAAAAAGGGCGTATGCGTTTTTTCCTGAATATATTCAGGAAAAAACGCATACGCGCTTTTTGGCCAACCAAGCAAGCTTGCAAAGGAAATCTGCACTACAATGAAGTCTCACTTCCCCCCGGTCAAAAGGGCCATCTGAAAAAAGTGTAAAATCCAGAAAGGCAGGACAGGCCATGGAGAACTGGGAGCCTTGTTATGCTGATGGGCGGGATGTAAATTGCCAACAGACACTCGGGAGAAGTGTATGGTGTTTCCTGAAACATCTAAAAAACAAAGCAACAGAGCCTAGGGCACTTCCACTTATGGTCCTATAGCTTAGGGAAATTAAAATCAAAAAGATACAGCCACCCCAATGTTTGGGACGCCTCTGTTTACAAGAACCTCGTTTACCGTACAAGTTCAATATCACAGAAAGTGAAAAATGGATAAAGAACTTGTGGTACTTACGTACAATGCAGTATCACTCAGCAGTGAAATCTATGTCATCAGGCCCGTAGCAGCACAATGAGTGGATTCAGGTACGATGATTCTAACTGAAATAAGTCACACAGAAAAAGAAACATCATAAGATATCAGTAATACACGGAATGTAAACTTGGCTACACAGGAACTGAATTACAGAACAGAACAGGGTCTCAAATTTAGAAAACCAACTTATGCTTGTTTAAGGGGAAAGGTGAGTTGGGGTGCTGCATAAAACCAGAGATTGAAATGAGCACAGATAAAGTTCCTTAAGCCAAATATGGAATAGACAAGAGCTACTCCTTGCTCAACGAAATGGACTCAACACCGCATATTAAACGCCTAAGAGTGTACCTGACTCTTAAGTATCTTAAAACCTATGGATTGCTATGTCTCCGAAAGAGAATCAAGCATGTGTACAGGGACATAAACGCAGCAGTGATAGGATTGGAGAGGTTCGGTGAGCAAATGAAGACCCTTTGAAGTCATATTGCATGGTACCCATTCCACGGGTTTCAACTACCCAGGTTTAAGGTATTCTTCCTTCAGCTAAAACATGCATGTGGAACCTAGAGTATGATCAACCATGTGATCGGGAGACGTGTTCAAATATGTCTCAGTTTTCGTACCCTGGTACTCGGGTGCAACATTCCAGACGCTTTACTAACACTCTCCCGACTTGGAGAGTCAGTCCCTTTAACCTCCTGTTTGGCCCAGTTTGCAATTTCTGCGGAAGATGAACAGGAATAGCGAGAACCAATGAGAGACTAGCTGGAGGTGTCTGGACGGGCAAATTTAACTCTCATTTCCCACCAGGAAGAGGAAATAACCAAAGGCTCAGCGTGCCGTGCCGGAACCAGATTAGGGCCTGAAGCCATCCTGCGGTGTTGCGGCCAGCTCACAAGAAAGCTAGTTGAAGAAAGGATCTCAGGGGCACTGTAATTCACAAACCTGCAGAGTTATAAATGACAACTATCGTCCAAAAATATACTGAAGTAAGGCTGCCAAGAGGACTTGAAAGCGGGGCAGAATTGCAGGAAACCGATTTCAGGAGGTAGACTGGAATTGCATTGAAAGCATAGGAAAAGAGGCAGAACGTCCACAATGATGCACTTGGCCAAAAAGGGCGTATGCGTTTTTTCCTGAATATATTCAGGAAAAAACGCATACGCCCTTTTTGGCCAACCAAGCAAGCTTGCAAAGGAAATCTGCACTACAATGAAGTCTCACTTCCCCCCGGTCAAAAGGGCCATCTGAAAAAAGGGTAAAATCCAGAAAGGCAGGACAGGCCATGGAGAACTGGGAGCCTTGTTATGCTGATGGGCGGGATGTAAATTGCCAACAGACACTCGGGAGAAGTGTATGGTGTTTCCTGAAACATCTAAAAAACAAAGCAACAGAGCCTAGGGCACTTCCACTTATGGTCCTATAGCTTAGGGAAATTAAAATCAAAAAGATACAGCCACCCCAATGTTTGGGACGCCTCTGTTTACAAGAACCTCGTTTACCGTACAAGTTCAATATCACAGAAAGTGAAAAATGGATAAAGAACTTGTGGTACTTACGTACAATGCAGTATCACTCAGCAGTGAAATCTATGTCATCAGGCCCGTAGCAGCACAATGAGTGGATTCAGGTACGATGATTCTAACTGAAATAAGTCACACAGAAAAAGAAACATCATAAGATATCAGTAATACACGGAATGTAAACTTGGCTACACAGGAACTGAATTACAGAACAGAACAGGGTCTCAAATTTAGAAAACCAACTTATGCTTGTTTAAGGGGAAAGGTGAGTTGGGGTGCTGCATAAAACCAGAGATTGAAATGAGCACAGATAAAGTTCCTTAAGCCAAATATGGAATAGACAAGAGCTACTCCTTGCTCAACGAAATGGACTCAACACCGCATATTAAACGCCTAAGAGTGTACCTGACTCTTAAGTATCTTAAAACCTATGGATTGCTATGTCTCCGAAAGAGAATCAAGCATGTGTACAGGGACATAAACGCAGCAGTGATAGGATTGGAGAGGTTCGGTGAGCAAATGAAGACCCTTTGAAGTCATATTGCATGGTACCCATTCCACGGGTTTCAACTACCCAGGTTTAAGGTATTCTTCCTTCAGCTAAAACATGCATGTGGAACCTAGAGTATGATCAACCATGTGATCGGGAGACGTGTTCAAATATGTCTCAGTTTTCGTACCCTGGTACTCGGGTGCAACATTCCAGACGCTTTACTAACACTCTCCCGACTTGGAGAGTCAGTCCCTTTAACCTCCTGTTTGGCCCAGTTTGCAATTTCTGCGGAAGATGAACAGGAATAGCGAGAACCAATGAGAGACTAGCTGGAGGTGTCTGGACGGGCAAATTTAACTCTCATTTCCCACCAGGAAGAGGAAATAACCAAAGGCTCAGCGTGCCGTGCCGGAACCAGATTAGGGCCTGAAGCCATCCTGCGGTGTTGCGGCCAGCTCACAAGAAAGCTAGTTGAAGAAAGGATCTCAGGGGCACTGTAATTCACAAACCTGCAGAGTTATAAATGACAACTATCGTCCAAAAATATACTGAAGTAAGGCTGCCAAGAGGACTTGAAAGCGGGGCAGAATTGCAGGAAACCGATTTCAGGAGGTAGACTGGAATTGCATTGAAAGCATAGGAAAAGAGGCAGAACGTCCACAATGATGCACTTGGCCAAAAAGGGCGTATGCGTTTTTTCCTGAATATATTCAGGAAAAAACGCATACGCCCTTTTTGGCCAACCAAGCAAGCTTGCAAAGGAAATCTGCACTACAATGAAGTCTCACTTCCCCCCGGTCAAAAGGGCCATCTGAAAAAAGGGTAAAATCCAGAAAGGCAGGACAGGCCATGGAGAACTGGGAGCCTTGTTATGCTGATGGGCGGGATGTAAATTGCCAACAGACACTCGGGAGAAGTGTATGGTGTTTCCTGAAACATCTAAAAAACAAAGCAACAGAGCCTAGGGCACTTCCACTTATGGTCCTATAGCTTAGGGAAATTAAAATCAAAAAGATACAGCCACCCCAATGTTTGGGACGCCTCTGTTTACAAGAACCTCATTTACCGTACAAGTTCAATATCACAGAAAGTGAAAAATGGATAAAGAACTTGTGGTACTTACGTACAATGCAGTATCACTCAGCAGTGAAATCTATGTCATCAGGCCCGTAGCAGCACAATGAGTGGATTCAGGTACGATGATTCTAACTGAAATAAGTCACACAGAAAAAGAAACATCATAAGATATCAGTAATACACGGAATGTAAACTTGGCTACACAGGAACTGAATTACAGAACAGAACAGGGTCTCAAATTTAGAAAACCAACTTATGCTTGTTTAAGGGGAAAGGTGAGTTGGGGTGCTGCATAAAACCAGAGATTGAAATGAGCACAGATAAAGTTCCTTAAGCCAAATATGGAATAGACAAGAGCTACTCCTTGCTCAACGAAATGGACTCAACACCGCATATTAAACGCCTAAGAGTGTACCTGACTCTTAAGTATCTTAAAACCTATGGATTGCTATGTCTCCGAAAGAGAATCAAGCATGTGTACAGGGACATAAACGCAGCAGTGATAGGATTGGAGAGGTTCGGTGAGCAAATGAAGACCCTTTGAAGTCATATTGCATGGTACCCATTCCACGGGTTTCAACTACCCAGGTTTAAGGTATTCTTCCTTCAGCTAAAACATGCATGTGGAACCTAGAGTATGATCAACCATGTGATCGGGAGACGTGTTCAAATATGTCTCAGTTTTCGTACCCTGGTACTCGGGTGCAACATTCCAGACGCTTTACTAACACTCTCCCGACTTGGAGAGTCAGTCCCTTTAACCTCCTGTTTGGCCCAGTTTGCAATTTCTGCGGAAGATGAACAGGAATAGCGAGAACCAATGAGAGACTAGCTGGAGGTGTCTGGACGGGCAAATTTAACTCTCATTTCCCACCAGGAAGAGGAAATAACCAAAGGCTCAGCGTGCCGTGCCGGAACCAGATTAGGGCCTGAAGCCATCCTGCGGTGTTGCGGCCAGCTCACAAGAAAGCGAGTTGAAGAAAGGAGCTCAGGGGCACTGTAATTCAAAAACCTGCAGAGTTATAAATGACAACTATCGTCCAAAAATATACTGAAGTAAGGCTGCCAAGAGGACTTGAAAGCGGGGCAGAATTGCAGGAAACCGATTTCAGGAGGTAGACTGGAATTGCATCGAAAGCATAGGAAAAGAGGCAGAACGTCCACAATGATGCACTTGGCCAAAAAGGGCGTATGCGTTTTTTCCTGAATATATTCAGGAAAAAACGCATACGCCCTTTTTGGCCAACCAAGCAAGCTTGCAAAGGAAATCTGCACTACAATGAAGTCTCACTTCCCCCGGTCAAAAGGGCCATCTGAAAAAAGTGTAAAATCCAGAAAGGCAGGACAGGCCATGGAGAACTGGGAGCCTTGTTATGCTGATGGGCGGGATGTAAATTGCCAACAGACACTCGGGAGAAGTGTATGGTGTTTCCTGAAACATCTAAAAAACAAAGCAACAGAGCCTAGGGCACTTCCACTTATGGTCCTATAGCTTAGGGAAATTAAAATCAAAAAGATACAGCCACCCCAATGTTTGGGACGCCTCTGTTTACAAGAACCTCGTTTACCGTACAAGTTCAATATCACAGAAAGTGAAAAATGGATAAAGAACTTGTGGTACTTACGTACAATGCAGTATCACTCAGCAGTGAAATCTATGTCATCAGGCCCGTAGCAGCACAATGAGTGGATTCAGGTACGATGATTCTAACTGAAATAAGTCACACAGAAAAAGAAACATCATAAGATATCAGTAATACACGGAATGTAAACTTGGCTACACAGGAACTGAATTACAGAACAGAACAGGGTCTCAAATTTAGAAAACCAACTTATGCTTGTTTAAGGGGAAAGGTGAGTTGGGGTGCTGCATAAAACCAGAGATTGAAATGAGCACAGATAAAGTTCCTTAAGCCAAATATGGAATAGACAAGAGCTACTCCTTGCTCAACGAAATGGACTCAACACCGCATATTAAACGCCTAAGAGTGTACCTGACTCTTAAGTATCTTAAAACCTATGGATTGCTATGTCTCCGAAAGAGAATCAAGCATGTGTACAGGGACATAAACGCAGCAGTGATAGGATTGGAGAGGTTCGGTGAGCAAATGAAGACCCTTTGAAGTCATATTGCATGGTACCCATTCCACGGGTTTCAACTACCCAGGTTTAAGGTATTCTTCCTTCAGCTAAAACATGCATGTGGAACCTAGAGTATGATCAACCATGTGATCGGGAGACGTGTTCAAATATGTCTCAGTTTTCGTACCCTGGTACTCGGGTGCAACATTCCAGACGCTTTACTAACACTCTCCCGACTTGGAGAGTCAGTCCCTTTAACCTCCTGTTTGGCCCAGTTTGCAATTTCTGCGGAAGATGAACAGGAATAGCGAGAACCAATGAGAGACTAGCTGGAGGTGTCTGGACGGGCAAATTTAACTCTCATTTCCCACCAGGAAGAGGAAATAACCAAAGGCTCAGCGTGCCGTGCCGGAACCAGATTAGGGCCTGAAGCCATCCTGCGGTGTTGCGGCCAGCTCACAAGAAAACGAGTTGAAGAAAGGAGCTCAGGGGCACTGTAATTCACAAACCTGCAGAGTTATAAATGACAACTATCGTCCAAAAATATACTGAAGTAAGGCTGCCAAGAGGACTTGAAAGCGGGGCAGAATTGCAGGAAACCGATTTCAGGAGGTAGACTGGAATTGCATCGAAAGCATAGGAAAAGAGGCAGAACGTCCACAATGATGCACTTGGCCAAAAAGGGCGTATGCGTTTTTTCCTGAATATATTCAGGAAAAAACGCATACGCCCTTTTTGGCCAACCAAGCAAGCTTGCAAAGGAAATCTGCACTACAATGAAGTCTCACTTCCCCCCAGTCAAAAGGGCCATCTGAAAAAAGTGTAAAATCCAGAAAGGCAGGACAGGCCATGGAGAACTGGGAGCCTTGTTATGCTGATGGGCGGGATGTAAATTGCCAACAGACACTCGGGAGAAGTGTATGGTGTTTCCTGAAACATCTAAAAAACAAAGCAATAGAGCCTAGGGCACTTCCACTTATGGTCCTATAGCTTAGGGAAATTAAAATCAAAAAGATACAGCCACCCCAATGTTTGGGACGCCTCTGTTTACAAGAACCTCGTTTACCGTACAAGTTCAATATCACAGAAAGTGAAAAATGGATAAAGAACTTGTGGTACTTACGTACAATGCAGTATCACTCAGCAGTGAAATCTATGTCATCAGGCCCGTAGCAGCACAATGAGTGGATTCAGGTACGATGATTCTAACTGAAATAAGTCACACAGAAAAAGAAACATCATAAGATATCAGTAATACACGGAATGTAAACTTGGCTACACAGGAACTGAATTACAGAACAGAACAGGGTCTCAAATTTAGAAAACCAACTTATGCTTGTTTAAGGGGAAAGGTGAGTTGGGGTGCTGCATAAAACCAGAGATTGAAATGAGCACAGATAAAGTTCCTTAAGCCAAATATGGAATAGACAAGAGCTACTCCTTGCTCAACGAAATGGACTCAACACCGCATATTAAACGCCTAAGAGTGTACCTGACTCTTAAGTATCTTAAAACCTATGGATTGCTATGTCTCTGAAAGAGAATCAAGCATGTGTACAGGGACGTAAACGCAGCAGTGATAGGATTGGAGAGGTTCGGTGAGCAAATGAAGACCCTTTGAAGTCATATTGCATGGTACCCATTCCACGGGTTTCAACTACCCAGGTTTAAGGTATTCTTCCTTCAGCTAAAACATGCATGTGGAACCTAGAGTATGATCAACCATGTGATCGGGAGACGTGTTCAAATATGTCTCAGTTTTCGTACCCTGGTACTCGGGTGCAACATTCCAGACGCTTTACTAACACTCTCCCGACTTGGAGAGTCAGTCCCTTTAACCTCCTGTTTGGCCCAGTTTGCAATTTCTGCGGAAGATGAACAGGAATAGCGAGAACCAATGAGAGACTAGCTGGAGGTGTCTGGACGGGCAAATTTAACTCTCATTTCCCACCAGGAAGAGGAAATAACCAAAGGCTCAGCGTGCCGTGCCGGAACCAGATTAGGGCCTGAAGCCATCCTGCGGTGTTGCGGCCAGCTCACAAGAAAGCGAGTTGAAGAAAGGAGCTCAGGGGCACTGTAATTCACAAACCTGCAGAGTTATAAATGACAACTATCGTCCAAAAATATACTGAAGTAAGGCTGCCAAGAGGACTTGAAAGCGGGGCAGAATTGCAGGAAACCGATTTCAGGAGGTAGACTGGAATTGCATCGAAAGCATAGGAAAAGAGGCAGAACGTCCACAATGATGCACTTGGCCAAAAAGGGCGTATGCGTTTTTCCCTGAATATATTCAGGAAAAAACGCATACGCCCTTTTTGGCCAACCAAGCAAGCTTGCAAAGGAAATCTGCACTACAATGAAGTCTCACTTCCCCCCGGTCAAAAGGGCCATCTGAAAAAAGTGTAAAATCCAGAAAGGCAGGACAGGCCATGGAGAACTGGGAGCCTTGTTATGCTGATGGGCGGGATGTAAATTGCCAACAGACACTCGGGAGAAGTGTATGGTGTTTCCTGAAACATCTACAAAACAAAGCAACAGAGCCTAGGGCACTTCCACTTATGGTCCTATAGCTTAGGGAAATTAAAATCAAAAAGATACAGCCACCCCAATGTTTGGGACGCCTCTGTTTACAAGAACCTCGTTTACCGTACAAGTTCAATATCACAGAAAGTGAAAAATGGATAAAGAACTTGTGGTACTTACGTACAATGCAGTATCACTCAGCAGTGAAATCTATGTCATCAGGCCCGTAGCAGCACAATGAGTGGATTCAGGTACGATGATTCTAACTGAAATAAGTCACACAGAAAAAGAAACATCATAAGATATCAGTAATACACGGAATGTAAACTTGGCTACACAGGAACTGAATTACAGAACAGAACAGGGTCTCAAATTTAGAAAACCAACTTATGCTTGTTTAAGGGGAAAGGTGAGTTGGGGTGCTGCATAAAACCAGAGATTGAAATGAGCACAGATAAAGTTCCTTAAGCCAAATATGGAATAGACAAGAGCTACTCCTTGCTCAACGAAATGGACTCAACACCGCATATTAAACGCCTAAGAGTGTACCTGACTCTTAAGTATCTTAAAACCTATGGATTGCTATGTCTCCGAAAGAGAATCAAGCATGTGTACAGGGACATAAACGCAGCAGTGATAGGATTGGAGAGGTTCGGTGAGCAAATGAAGACCCTTTGAAGTCATATTGCATGGTACCCATTCCACGGGTTTCAACTACCCAGGTTTAAGGTATTCTTCCTTCAGCTAAAACATGCATGTGGAACCTAGAGTATGATCAACCATGTGATCGGGAGACGTGTTCAAATATGTCTCAGTTTTCGTACCCTGGTACTCGGGTGCAACATTCCAGACGCTTTACTAACACTCTCCCGACTTGGAGAGTCAGTCCCTTTAACCTCCTGTTTGGCCCAGTTTGCAATTTCTGCGGAAGATGAACAGGAATAGCGAGAACCAATGAGAGACTAGCTGGAGGTGTCTGGACGGGCAAATTTAACTCTCATTTCCCACCAGGAAGAGGAAATAACCAAAGGCTCAGCGTGCCGTGCCGGAACCAGATTAGGGCCTGAAGCCATCCTGCGGTGTTGCGGCCAGCTCACAAGAAAGCGAGTTGAAGAAAGGAGCTCAGGGGCACTGTAATTCACAAACCTGCAGAGTTATAAATGACAACTATCGTCCAAAAATATACTGAAGTAAGGCTGCCAAGAGGACTTGAAAGCGGGGCAGAATTGCAGGAAACCGATTTCAGGAGGTAGACTGGAATTGCATCGAAAGCATAGGAAAAGAGGCAGAACGTCCACAATGATGCACTTGGCCAAAAAGGGCGTATGCGTTTTTTCCTGAATATATTCAGGAAAAAACGCATACGCCCTTTTTGGCCAACCAAGCAAGCTTGCAAAGGAAATCTGCACTACAATGAAGTCTCACTTCCCCCCAGTCAAAAGGGCCATCTGAAAAAAGTGTAAAATCCAGAAAGGCAGGACAGGCCATGGAGAACTGGGAGCCTTGTTATGCTGATGGGCGGGATGTAAATTGCCAACAGACACTCGGGAGAAGTGTATGGTGTTTCCTGAAACATCTAAAAAACAAAGCAACAGAGCCTAGGGCACTTCCACTTATGGTCCTATAGCTTAGGGAAATTAAAATCAAAAAGATACAGCCACCTCAATGTTTGGGACGCCTCTGTTTACAAGAACCTCGTTTACCGTACAAGTTCAATATCACAGAAAGTGAAAAATGGATAAAGAACTTGTGGTACTTACGTACAATGCAGTATCACTCAGCAGTGAAATCTATGTCATCAGGCCCGTAGCAGCACAATGAGTGGATTCAGGTACGATGATTCTAACTGAAATAAGTCACACAGAAAAAGAAACATCATAAGATATCAGTAATACACGGAATGTAAACTTGGCTACACAGGAACTGAATTACAGAACAGAACAGGGTCTCAAATTTAGAAAACCAACTTATGCTTGTTTAAGGGGAAAGGTGAGTTGGGGTGCTGCATAAAACCAGAGATTGAAATGAGCACAGATAAAGTTCCTTAAGCCAAATATGGAATAGACAAGAGCTACTCCTTGCTCAACGAAATGGACTCAACACCGCATATTAAACGCCTAAGAGTGTACCTGACTCTTAAGTATCTTAAAACCTATGGATTGCTATGTCTCTGAAAGAGAATCAAGCATGTGTACAGGGACGTAAACGCAGCAGTGATAGGATTGGAGAGGTTCGGTGAGCAAATGAAGACCCTTTGAAGTCATATTGCATGGTACCCATTCCACGGGTTTCAACTACCCAGGTTTAAGGTATTCTTCCTTCAGCTAAAACATGCATGTGGAACCTAGAGTATGATCAACCATGTGATCGGGAGACGTGTTCAAATATGTCTCAGTTTTCGTACCCTGGTACTCGGGTGCAACATTCCAGACGCTTTACTAACACTCTCCCGACTTGGAGAGTCAGTCCCTTTAACCTCCTGTTTGGCCCAGTTTGCAATTTCTGCGGAAGATGAACAGGAATAGCGAGAACCAATGAGAGACTAGCTGGAGGTGTCTGGACGGGCAAATTTAACTCTCATTTCCCACCAGGAAGAGGAAATAACCAAAGGCTCAGCGTGCCGTGCCGGAACCAGATTAGGGCCTGAAGCCATCCTGCGGTGTTGCGGCCAGCTCACAAGAAAGCGAGTTGAAGAAAGGAGCTCAGGGGCACTGTAATTCACAAACCTGCAGAGTTATAAATGACAACTATCGTCCAAAAATATACTGAAGTAAGGCTGCCAAGAGGACTTGAAAGCGGGGCAGAATTGCAGGAAACCGATTTCAGGAGGTAGACTGGAATTGCATTGAAAGCATAGGAAAAGAGGCAGAACGTCCACAATGATGCACTTGGCCAAAAAGGGCGTATGCGTTTTTCCCTGAATATATTCAGGAAAAAACGCATACGCCCTTTTTGGCCAACCAAGCAAGCTTGCAAAGGAAATCTGCACTACAATGAAGTCTCACTTCCCCCCGGTCAAAAGGGCCATCTGAAAAAAGTGTAAAATCCAGAAAGGCAGGACAGGCCATGGAGAACTGGGAGCCTTGTTATGCTGATGGGCGGGATGTAAATTGCCAACAGACACTCGGGAGAAGTGTATGGTGTTTCCTGAAACATCTACAAAACAAAGCAACAGAGCCTAGGGCACTTCCACTTATGGTCCTATAGCTTAGGGAAATTAAAATCAAAAAGATACAGCCACCCCAATGTTTGGGACGCCTCTGTTTACAAGAACCTCGTTTACCGTACAAGTTCAATATCACAGAAAGTGAAAAATGGATAAAGAACTTGTGGTACTTACGTACAATGCAGTATCACTCAGCAGTGAAATCTATGTCATCAGGCCCGTAGCAGCACAATGAGTGGATTCAGGTACGATGATTCTAACTGAAATAAGTCACACAGAAAAAGAAACATCATAAGATATCAGTAATACACGGAATGTAAACTTGGCTACACAGGAACTGAATTACAGAACAGAACAGGGTCTCAAATTTAGAAAACCAACTTATGCTTGTTTAAGGGGAAAGGTGAGTTGGGGTGCTGCATAAAACCAGAGATTGAAATGAGCACAGATAAAGTTCCTTAAGCCAAATATGGAATAGACAAGAGCTACTCCTTGCTCAACGAAATGGACTCAACACCGCATATTAAACGCCTAAGAGTGTACCTGACTCTTAAGTATCTTAAAACCTATGGATTGCTATGTCTCCGAAAGAGAATCAAGCATGTGTACAGGGACATAAACGCAGCAGTGATAGGATTGGAGAGGTTCGGTGAGCAAATGAAGACCCTTTGAAATCATATTGCATGGTACCCATTCCACGGGTTTCAACTACCCAGGTTTAAGGTATTCTTCCTTCAGCTAAAACATGCATGTGGAACCTAGAGTATGATCAACCATGTGATCGGGAGACGTGTTCAAATATGTCTCAGTTTTCGTACCCTGGTACTCGGGTGCAACATTCCAGACGCTTTACTAACACTCTCCCGACTTGGAGAGTCAGTCCCTTTAACCTCCTGTTTGGCCCAGTTTGCAATTTCTGCGGAAGATGAACAGGAATAGCGAGAACCAATGAGAGACTAGCTGGAGGTGTCTGGACGGGCAAATTTAACTCTCATTTCCCACCAGGAAGAGGAAATAACCAAAGGCTCAGCGTGCCGTGCCGGAACCAGATTAGGGCCTGAAGCCATCCTGCGGTGTTGCGGCCAGCTCACAAGAAAACGAGTTGAAGAAAGGAGCTCAGGGGCACTGTAATTCACAAACCTGCAGAGTTATAAATGACAACTATCGTCCAAAAATATACTGAAGTAAGGCTGCCAAGAGGACTTGAAAGCGGGGCAGAATTGCAGGAAACCGATTTCAGGAGGTAGACTGGAATTGCATCGAAAGCATAGGAAAAGAGGCAGAACGTCCACAATGATGCACTTGGCCAAAAAGGGCGTATGCGTTTTTTCCTGAATATATTCAGGAAAAAACGCATACGCCCTTTTTGGCCAACCAAGCAAGCTTGCAAAGGAAATCTGCACTACAATGAAGTCTCACTTCCCCCCAGTCAAAAGGGCCATCTGAAAAAAGTGTAAAATCCAGAAAGGCAGGACAGGCCATGGAGAACTGGGAGCCTTGTTATGCTGATGGGCGGGATGTAAATTGCCAACAGACACTCGGGAGAAGTGTATGGTGTTTCCTGAAACATCTAAAAAACAAAGCAACAGAGCCTAGGGCACTTCCACTTATGGTCCTATAGCTTAGGGAAATTAAAATCAAAAAGATACAGCCACCCCAATGTTTGGGACGCCTCTGTTTACAAGAACCTCGTTTACCGTACAAGTTCAATATCACAGAAAGTGAAAAATGGATAAAGAACTTGTGGTACTTACGTACAATGCAGTATCACTCAGCAGTGAAATCTATGTCATCAGGCCCGTAGCAGCACAATGAGTGGATTCAGGTACGATGATTCTAACTGAAATAAGTCACACAGAAAAAGAAACATCATAAGATATCAGTAATACACGGAATGTAAACTTGGCTACACAGGAACTGAATTACAGAACAGAACAGGGTCTCAAATTTAGAAAACCAACTTATGCTTGTTTAAGGGGAAAGGTGAGTTGGGGTGCTGCATAAAACCAGAGATTGAAATGAGCACAGATAAAGTTCCTTAAGCCAAATATGGAATAGACAAGAGCTACTCCTTGCTCAACGAAATGGACTCAACACCGCATATTAAACGCCTAAGAGTGTACCTGACTCTTAAGTATCTTAAAACCTATGGATTGCTATGTCTCCGAAAGAGAATCAAGCATGTGTACAGGGACATAAACGCAGCAGTGATAGGATTGGAGAGGTTCGGTGAGCAAATGAAGACCCTTTGAAATCATATTGCATGGTACCCATTCCACGGGTTTCAACTACCCAGGTTTAAGGTATTCTTCCTTCAGCTAAAACATGCATGTGGAACCTAGAGTATGATCAACCATGTGATCGGGAGACGTGTTCAAATATGTCTCAGTTTTCGTACCCTGGTACTCGGGTGCAACATTCCAGACGCTTTACTAACACTCTCCCGACTTGGAGAGTCAGTCCCTTTAACC
Source organism: Globicephala melas (assembly GCF_963455315.2). Classification (NCBI taxonomy): domain Eukaryota; kingdom Metazoa; phylum Chordata; class Mammalia; order Artiodactyla; family Delphinidae; genus Globicephala; species Globicephala melas. The sequence continues at coordinate 507,811 of NW_027207277.1, read as the reverse complement.
TCCTGTTTGGCCCAGTTTGCAATTTCTGCGGAAGATGAACAGGAATAGCGAGAACCAATGAGAGACTAGCTGGAGGTGTCTGGACGGGCAAATTTAACTCTCATTTCCCACCAGGAAGAGGAAATAACCAAAGGCTCAGCGTGCCGTGCCGGAACCAGATTAGGGCCTGAAGCCATCCTGCGGTGTTGCGGCCAGCTCACAAGAAAACGAGTTGAAGAAAGGAGCTCAGGGGCACTGTAATTCACAAACCTGCAGAGTTATAAATGACAACTATCGTCCAAAAATATACTGAAGTAAGGCTGCCAAGAGGACTTGAAAGCGGGGCAGAATTGCAGGAAACCGATTTCAGGAGGTAGACTGGAATTGCATCGAAAGCATAGGAAAAGAGGCAGAACGTCCACAATGATGCACTTGGCCAAAAAGGGCGTATGCGTTTTTTCCTGAATATATTCAGGAAAAAACGCATACGCCCTTTTTGGCCAACCAAGCAAGCTTGCAAAGGAAATCTGCACTACAATGAAGTCTCACTTCCCCCCAGTCAAAAGGGCCATCTGAAAAAAGTGTAAAATCCAGAAAGGCAGGACAGGCCATGGAGAACTGGGAGCCTTGTTATGCTGATGGGCGGGATGTAAATTGCCAACAGACACTCGGGAGAAGTGTATGGTGTTTCCTGAAACATCTACAAAACAAAGCAACAGAGCCTAGGGCACTTCCACTTATGGTCCTATAGCTTAGGGAAATTAAAATCAAAAAGATACAGCCACCCCAATGTTTGGGACGCCTCTGTTTACAAGAACCTCGTTTACCGTACAAGTTCAATATCACAGAAAGTGAAAAATGGATAAAGAACTTGTGGTACTTACGTACAATGCAGTATCACTCAGCAGTGAAATCTATGTCATCAGGCCCGTAGCAGCACAATGAGTGGATTCAGGTACGATGATTCTAACTGAAATAAGTCACACAGAAAAAGAAACATCATAAGATATCAGTAATACACGGAATGTAAACTTGGCTACACAGGAACTGAATTACAGAACAGAACAGGGTCTCAAATTTAGAAAACCAACTTATGCTTGTTTAAGGGGAAAGGTGAGTTGGGGTGCTGCATAAAACCAGAGATTGAAATGAGCACAGATAAAGTTCCTTAAGCCAAATATGGAATAGACAAGAGCTACTCCTTGCTCAACGAAATGGACTCAACACCGCATATTAAACGCCTAAGAGTGTACCTGACTCTTAAGTATCTTAAAACCTATGGATTGCTATGTCTTCGAAAGAGAATCAAGCATGTGTACAGGGACATAAACGCAGCAGTGATAGGATTGGAGAGGTTCGGTGAGCAAATGAAGACCCTTTGAAATCATATTGCATGGTACCCATTCCACGGGTTTCAACTACCCAGGTTTAAGGTATTCTTCCTTCAGCTAAAACATGCATGTGGAACCTAGAGTATGATCAACCATGTGATCGGGAGACGTGTTCAAATATGTCTCAGTTTTCGTACCCTGGTACTCGGGTGCAACATTCCAGACGCTTTACTAACACTCTCCCGACTTGGAGAGTCAGTCCCTTTAACCTCCTGTTTGGCCCAGTTTGCAATTTCTGCGGAAGATGAACAGGAATAGCGAGAACCAATGAGAGACTAGCTGGAGGTGTCTGGACGGGCAAATTTAACTCTCATTTCCCACCAGGAAGAGGAAATAACCAAAGGCTCAGCGTGCCGTGCCGGAACCAGATTAGGGCCTGAAGCCATCCTGCGGTGTTGCGGCCAGCTCACAAGAAAACGAGTTGAAGAAAGGAGCTCAGGGGCACTGTAATTCACAAACCTGCAGAGTTATAAATGACAACTATCGTCCAAAAATATACTGAAGTAAGGCTGCCAAGAGGACTTGAAAGCGGGGCAGAATTGCAGGAAACCGATTTCAGGAGGTAGACTGGAATTGCATCGAAAGCATAGGAAAAGAGGCAGAACGTCCACAATGATGCACTTGGCCAAAAAGGGCGTATGCGTTTTTTCCTGAATATATTCAGGAAAAAACGCATACGCCCTTTTTGGCCAACCAAGCAAGCTTGCAAAGGAAATCTGCACTACAATGAAGTCTCACTTCCCCCCAGTCAAAAGGGCCATCTGAAAAAAGTGTAAAATCCAGAAAGGCAGGACAGGCCATGGAGAACTGGGAGCCTTGTTATGCTGATGGGCGGGATGTAAATTGCCAACAGACACTCGGGAGAAGTGTATGGTGTTTCCTGAAACATCTAAAAAACAAAGCAACAGAGCCTAGGGCACTTCCACTTATGGTCCTATAGCTTAGGGAAATTAAAATCAAAAAGATACAGCCACCCCAATGTTTGGGACGCCTCTGTTTACAAGAACCTCGTTTACCGTACAAGTTCAATATCACAGAAAGTGAAAAATGGATAAAGAACTTGTGGTACTTACGTACAATGCAGTATCACTCAGCAGTGAAATCTATGTCATCAGGCCCGTAGCAGCACAATGAGTGGATTCAGGTACGATGATTCTAACTGAAATAAGTCACACAGAAAAAGAAACATCATAAGATATCAGTAATACACGGAATGTAAACTTGGCTACACAGGAACTGAATTACAGAACAGAACAGGGTCTCAAATTTAGAAAACCAACTTATGCTTGTTTAAGGGGAAAGGTGAGTTGGGGTGCTGCATAAAACCAGAGATTGAAATGAGCACAGATAAAGTTCCTTAAGCCAAATATGGAATAGACAAGAGCTACTCCTTGCTCAACGAAATGGACTCAACACCGCATATTAAACGCCTAAGAGTGTACCTGACTCTTAAGTATCTTAAAACCTATGGATTGCTATGTCTCTGAAAGAGAATCAAGCATGTGTACAGGGACGTAAACGCAGCAGTGATAGGATTGGAGAGGTTTGGTGAGCAAATGAAGACCCTTTGAAATCATATTGCATGGTACCCATTCCACGGGTTTCAACTACCCAGGTTTAAGGTATTCTTCCTTCAGCTAAAACATGCATGTGGAACCTAGAGTATGATCAACCATGTGATCGGGAGACGTGTTCAAATATGTCTCAGTTTTCGTACCCTGGTACTCGGGTGCAACATTCCAGACGCTTTACTAACACTCTCCCGACTTGGAGAGTCAGTCCCTTTAACCTCCTGTTTGGCCCAGTTTGCAATTTCTGCGGAAGATGAACAGGAATAGCGAGAACCAATGAGAGACTAGCTGGAGGTGTCTGGACGGGCAAATTTAACTCTCATTTCCCACCAGGAAGAGGAAATAACCAAAGGCTCAGCGTGCCGTGCCGGAACCAGATTAGGGCCTGAAGCCATCCTGCGGTGTTGCGGCCAGCTCACAAGAAAGCGAGTTGAAGAAAGGAGCTCAGGGGCACTGTAATTCACAAACCTGCAGAGTTATAAATGACAACTATCGTCCAAAAATATACTGAAGTAAGGCTGCCAAGAGGACTTGAAAGCGGGGCAGAATTGCAGGAAACCGATTTCAGGAGGTAGACTGGAATTGCATTGAAAGCATAGGAAAAGAGGCAGAACGTCCACAATGATGCACTTGGCCAAAAAGGGCGTATGCGTTTTTCCCTGAATATATTCAGGAAAAAACGCATACGCCCTTTTTGGCCAACCAAGCAAGCTTGCAAAGGAAATCTGCACTACAATGAAGTCTCACTTCCCCCCGGTCAAAAGGGCCATCTGAAAAAAGTGTAAAATCCAGAAAGGCAGGACAGGCCATGGAGAACTGGGAGCCTTGTTATGCTGATGGGCGGGATGTAAATTGCCAACAGCCACTCTGGAGAAGTGTATGGTGTTTCCTGAAACATCTAAAAAACAAAGCAACAGAGCCTAGGGCACTTCCACTTATGGTCCTATAGCTTAGGGAAATTAAAATCAAAAAGATACAGCCACCCCAATGTTTGGGACGCCTCTGTTTACAAGAACCTCGTTTACCGTACAAGTTCAATATCACAGAAAGTGAAAAATGGATAAAGAACTTGTGGTACTTACGTACAATGCAGTATCACTCAGCAGTGAAATCTATGTCATCAGGCCCGTAGCAGCACAATGAGTGGATTCAGGTACGATGATTCTAACTGAAATAAGTCACACAGAAAAAGAAACATCATAAGATATCAGTAATACACGGAATGTAAACTTGGCTACACAGGAACTGAATTACAGAACAGAACAGGGTCTCAAATTTAGAAAACCAACTTATGCTTGTTTAAGGGGAAAGGTGAGTTAGGGTGCTGCATAAAACCAGAGATTGAAATGAGCACAGATAAAGTTCCTTAAGCCAAATATGGAATAGACAAGAGCTACTCCTTGCTCAACGAAATGGACTCAACACCGCATATTAAACGCCTAAGAGTGTACCTGACTCTTAAGTATCTTAAAACCTATGGATTGCTATGTCTCCGAAAGAGAATCAAGCATGTGTACAGGGACATAAACGCAGCAGTGATAGGATTGGAGAGGTTCGGTGAGCAAATGAAGACCCTTTGAAATCATATTGCATGGTACCCATTCCACGGGTTTCAACTACCCAAGTTTAAGGTATTCTTCCTTCAGCTAAAACATGCATGTGGAACCTAGAGTATGATCAACCATGTGATCGGGAGACGTGTTCAAATATGTCTCAGTTTTCGTACCCTGGTACTCGGGTGCAACATTCCAGACGCTTTACTAACACTCTCCCGACTTGGAGAGTCAGTCCCTTTAACCTCCTGTTTGGCCCAGTTTGCAATTTCTGCGGAAGATGAACAGGAATAGCGAGAACCAATGAGAGACTAGCTGGAGGTGTCTGGACGGGCAAATTTAACTCTCATTTCCCACCAGGAAGAGGAAATAACCAAAGGCTCAGCGTGCCGTGCCGGAACCAGATTAGGGCCTGAAGCCATCCTGCGGTGTTGCGGCCAGCTCACAAGAAAACGAGTTGAAGAAAGGAGCTCAGGGGCACTGTAATTCACAAACCTGCAGAGTTATAAATGACAACTATCGTCCAAAAATATACTGAAGTAAGGCTGCCAAGAGGACTTGAAAGCGGGGCAGAATTGCAGGAAACCGATTTCAGGAGGTAGACTGGAATTGCATCGAAAGCATAGGAAAAGAGGCAGAACGTCCACAATGATGCACTTGGCCAAAAAGGGCGTATGCGTTTTTTCCTGAATATATTCAGGAAAAAACGCATACGCCCTTTTTGGCCAACCAAGCAAGCTTGCAAAGGAAATCTGCACTACAATGAAGTCTCACTTCCCCCCGGTCAAAAGGGCCATCTGAAAAAAGTGTAAAATCCAGAAAGGCAGGACAGGCCATGGAGAACTGGGAGCCTTGTTATGCTGATGGGCGGGATGTAAATTGCCAACAGACACTCGGGAGAAGTGTATGGTGTTTCCTGAAACATCTAAAAAACAAAGCAACAGAGCCTAGGGCACTTCCACTTATGGTCCTATAGCTTAGGGAAATTAAAATCAAAAAGATACAGCCACCCCAATGTTTGGGACGCCTCTGTTTACAAGAACCTCGTTTACCGTACAAGTTCAATATCACAGAAAGTGAAAAATGGATAAAGAACTTGTGGTACTTACGTACAATGCAGTATCACTCAGCAGTGAAATCTATGTCATCAGGCCCGTAGCAGCACAATGAGTGGATTCAGGTACGATGATTCTAACTGAAATAAGTCACACAGAAAAAGAAACATCATAAGATATCAGTAATACACGGAATGTAAACTTGGCTACACAGGAACTGAATTACAGAACAGAACAGGGTCTCAAATTTAGAAAACCAACTTATGCTTGTTTAAGGGGAAAGGTGAGTTGGGGTGCTGCATAAAACCAGAGATTGAAATGAGCACAGATAAAGTTCCTTAAGCCAAATATGGAATAGACAAGAGCTACTCCTTGCTCAACGAAATGGACTCAACACCGCATATTAAACGCCTAAGAGTGTACCTGACTCTTAAGTATCTTAAAACCTATGGATTGCTATGTCTCCGAAAGAGAATCAAGCATGTGTACAGGGACATAAACGCAGCAGTGATAGGATTGGAGAGGTTCGGTGAGCAAATGAAGACCCTTTGAAGTCATATTGCATGGTACCCATTCCACGGGTTTCAACTACCCAGGTTTAAGGTATTCTTCCTTCAGCTAAAACATGCATGTGGAACCTAGAGTATGATCAACCATGTGATCGGGAGACGTGTTCAAATATGTCTCAGTTTTCGTACCCTGGTACTCGGGTGCAACATTCCAGACGCTTTACTAACACTCTCCCGACTTGGAGAGTCAGTCCCTTTAACCTCCTGTTTGGCCCAGTTTGCAATTTCTGCGGAAGATGAACAGGAATAGCGAGAACCAATGAGAGACTAGCTGGAGGTGTCTGGACGGGCAAATTTAACTCTCATTTCCCACCAGGAAGAGGAAATAACCAAAGGCTCAGCGTGCCGTGCCGGAACCAGATTAGGGCCTGAAGCCATCCTGCGGTGTTGCGGCCAGCTCACAAGAAAACGAGTTGAAGAAAGGAGCTCAGGGGCACTGTAATTCACAAACCTGCAGAGTTATAAATGACAACTATCGTCCAAAAATATACTGAAGTAAGGCTGCCAAGAGGACTTGAAAGCGGGGCAGAATTGCAGGAAACCGATTTTAGGAGGTAGACTGGAATTGCATCGAAAGCATAGGAAAAGAGGCAGAACGTCCACAATGATGCACTTGGCCAAAAAGGGCGTATGCGTTTTTTCCTGAATATATTCAGGAAAAAACGCATACGCCCTTTTTGGCCAACCAAGCAAGCTTGCAAAGGAAATCTGCACTACAATGAAGTCTCACTTCCCCCCGGTCAAAAGGGCCATCTGAAAAAAGTGTAAAATCCAGAAAGGCAGGACAGGCCATGGAGAACTGGGAACCTTGTTATGCTGATGGGCGGGATGTAAATTGCCAACAGACACTCGGGAGAAGTGTATGGTGTTTCCTGAAACATCTAAAAAACAAAGCAACAGAGCCTAGGGCACTTCCACTTATGGTCCTATAGCTTAGGGAAATTAAAATCAAAAAGATACAGCCACCCCAATGTTTGGGACGCCTCTGTTTACAAGAACCTCGTTTACCGTACAAGTTCAATATCACAGAAAGTGAAAAATGGATAAAGAACTTGTGGTACTTACGTACAATGCAGTATCACTCAGAAGTGAAATCTATGTCATCAGGCCCGTAGCAGCACAATGAGTGGATTCAGGTACGATGATTCTAACTGAAATAAGTCACACAGAAAAAGAAACATCATAAGATATCAGTAATACACGGAATGTAAACTTGGCTACACAGGAACTGAATTACAGAACAGAACAGGGTCTCAAATTTAGAAAACCAACTTATGCTTGTTTAAGGGGAAAGGTGAGTTGGGGTGCTGCATAAAACCAGAGATTGAAATGAGCACAGATAAAGTTCCTTAAGCCAAATATGGAATAGACAAGAGCTACTCCTTGCTCAACGAAATGGACTCAACACCGCATATTAAACGCCTAAGAATGTACCTGACTCTTAAGTATCTTAAAACCTATGGATTGCTATGTCTCCGAAAGAGAATCAAGCATGTGTACAGGGACGTAAACGCAGCAGTGATAGGATTGGAGAGGTTCGGTGAGCAAATGAAGACCCTTTGAAGTCATATTGCATGGTACCCATTCCACGGGTTTCAACTACCCAGGTTTAAGGTATTCTTCCTTCAGCTAAAACATGCATGTGGAACCTAGAGTATGATCAACCATGTGATCGGGAGACGTGTTCAAATATGTCTCAGTTTTCGTACCCTGGTACTCGGGTGCAACATTCCAGACGCTTTACTAACACTCTCCCGACTTGGAGAGTCAGTCCCTTTAACCTCCTGTTTGGCCCAGTTTGCAATTTCTGCGGAAGATGAACAGGAATAGCGAGAACCAATGAGAGACTAGCTGGAGGTGTCTGGACGGGCAAATTTAACTCTCATTTCCCACCAGGAAGAGGAAATAACCAAAGGCTCAGCGTGCCGTGCCGGAACCAGATTAGGGCCTGAAGCCATCCTGCGGTGTTGCGGCCAGCTCACAAGAAAGCGAGTTGAAGAAAGGAGCTCAGGGGCACTGTAATTCACAAACCTGCAGAGTTATAAATGACAACTATCGTCCAAAAATATACTGAAGTAAGGCTGCCAAGAGGACTTGAAAGCGGGGCAGAATTGCAGGAAACCGATTTCAGGAGGTAGACTGGAATTGCATCGAAAGCATAGGAAAAGAGGCAGAACGTCCACAATGATGCACTTGGCCAAAAAGGGCGTATGCGTTTTTTCCTGAATATATTCAGGAAAAAACGCATACGCCCTTTTTGGCCAACCAAGCAAGCTTGCAAAGGAAATCTGCACTACAATGAAGTCTCACTTCCCCCCGGTCAAAAGGGCCATCTGAAAAAAGTGTAAAATCCAGAAAGGCAGGACAGGCCATGGAGAACTGGGAGCCTTGTTATGCTGATGGGCGGGATGTAAATTGCCAACAGACACTCGGGAGAAGTGTATGGTGTTTCCTGAAACATCTAAAAAACAAAGCAACAGAGCCTAGGGCACTTCCACTTATGGTCCTATAGCTTAGGGAAATTAAAATCAAAAAGATACAGCCACCCCAATGTTTGGGACGCCTCTGTTTACAAGAACCTCGTTTACCGTACAAGTTCAATATCACAGAAAGTGAAAAATGGATAAAGAACTTGTGGTACTTACGTACAATGCAGTATCACTCAGCAGTGAAATCTATGTCATCAGGCCCGTAGCAGCACAATGAGTGGATTCAGGTACGATGATTCTAACTGAAATAAGTCACACAGAAAAAGAAACATCATAAGATATCAGTAATACACGGAATGTAAACTTGGCTACACAGGAACTGAATTACAGAACAGAACAGGGTCTCAAATTTAGAAAACCAACTTATGCTTGTTTAAGGGGAAAGGTGAGTTGGGGTGCTGCATAAAACCAGAGATTGAAATGAGCACAGATAAAGTTCCTTAAGCCAAATATGGAATAGACAAGAGCTACTCCTTGCTCAACGAAATGGACTCAACACCGCATATTAAACGCCTAAGAGTGTACCTGACTCTTAAGTATCTTAAAACCTATGGATTGCTATGTCTCCGAAAGAGAATCAAGCATGTGTACAGGGACATAAACGCAGCAGTGATAGGATTGGAGAGGTTCGGTGAGCAAATGAAGACCCTTTGAAGTCATATTGCATGGTACCCATTCCACGGGTTTCAACTACCCAGGTTTAAGGTATTCTTCCTTCAGCTAAAACATGCATGTGGAACCTAGAGTATGATCAACCATGTGATCGGGAGACGTGTTCAAATATGTCTCAGTTTTCGTACCCTGGTACTCGGGTGCAACATTCCAGACGCTTTACTAACACTCTCCCGACTTGGAGAGTCAGTCCCTTTAACCTCCTGTTTGGCCCAGTTTGCAATTTCTGCGGAAGATGAACAGGAATAGCGAGAACCAATGAGAGACTAGCTGGAGGTGTCTGGACGGGCAAATTTAACTCTCATTTCCCACCAGGAAGAGGAAATAACCAAAGGCTCAGCGTGCCGTGCCGGAACCAGATTAGGGCCTGAAGCCATCCTGCGGTGTTGCGGCCAGCTCACAAGAAAACGAGTTGAAGAAAGGAGCTCAGGGGCACTGTAATTCACAAACCTGCAGAGTTATAAATGACAACTATCGTCCAAAAATATACTGAAGTAAGGCTGCCAAGAGGACTTGAAAGCGGGGCAGAATTGCAGGAAACCGATTTCAGGAGGTAGACTGGAATTGCATTGAAAGCATAGGAAAAGAGGCAGAACGTCCACAATGATGCACTTGGCCAAAAAGGGCGTATGCGTTTTTTCCTGAATATATTCAGGAAAAAACGCATACGCCCTTTTTGGCCAACCAAGCATGCTTGCAAAGGAAATCTGCACTACAATGAAGTCTCACTTCCCCCCGGTCAAAAGGGCCATCTGAAAAAAGTGTAAAATCCAGAAAGGCAGGACAGGCCATGGAGAACTGGGAGCCTTGTTATGCTGATGGGCGGGATGTAAATTGCCAACAGACACTCGGGAGAAGTGTATGGTGTTTCCTGAAACATCTAAAAAACAAAGCAACAGAGCCTAGGGCACTTCCACTTATGGTCCTATAGCTTAGGGAAATTAAAATCAAAAAGATACAGCCACCCCAATGTTTGGGACGCCTCTGTTTACAAGAACCTCGTTTACCGTACAAGTTCAATATCACAGAAAGTGAAAAATGGATAAAGAACTTGTGGTACTTACGTACAATGCAGTATCACTCAGCAGTGAAATCTATGTCATCAGGCCCGTAGCAGCACAATGAGTGGATTCAGGTACGATGATTCTAACTGAAATAAGTCACACAGAAAAAGAAACATCATAAGATATCAGTAATACACGGAATGTAAACTTGGCTACACAGGAACTGAATTACAGAACAGAACAGGGTCTCAAATTTAGAAAACCAACTTATGCTTGTTTAAGGGGAAAGGTGAGTTGGGGTGCTGCATAAAACCAGAGATTGAAATGAGCACAGATAAAGTTCCTTAAGCCAAATATGGAATAGACAAGAGCTACTCCTTGCTCAACGAAATGGACTCAACACCGCATATTAAACGCCTAAGAGTGTACCTGACTCTTAAGTATCTTAAAACCTATGGATTGCTATGTCTCCGAAAGAGAATCAAGCATGTGTACAGGGACATAAACGCAGCAGTGATAGGATTGGAGAGGTTCGGTGAGCAAATGAAGACCCTTTGAAGTCATATTGCATGGTACCCATTCCACGGGTTTCAACTACCCAGGTTTAAGGTATTCTTCCTTCAGCTAAAACATGCATGTGGAACCTAGAGTATGATCAACCATGTGATCGGGAGACGTGTTCAAATATGTCTCAGTTTTCGTACCCTGGTACTCGGGTGCAACATTCCAGACGCTTTACTAACACTCTCCCGACTTGGAGAGTCAGTCCCTTTAACCTCCTGTTTGGCCCAGTTTGCAATTTCTGCGGAAGATGAACAGGAATAGCGAGAACCAATGAGAGACTAGCTGGAGGTGTCTGGACGGGCAAATTTAACTCTCATTTCCCACCAGGAAGAGGAAATAACCAAAGGCTCAGCGTGCCGTGCCGGAACCAGATTAGGGCCTGAAGCCATCCTGCGGTGTTGCGGCCAGCTCACAAGAAAACGAGTTGAAGAAAGGAGCTCAGGGGCACTGTAATTCACAAACCTGCAGAGTTATAAATGACAACTATCGTCCAAAAATATACTGAAGTAAGGCTGCCAAGAGGACTTGAAAGCGGGGCAGAATTGCAGGAAACCGATTTTAGGAGGTAGACTGGAATTGCATCGAAAGCATAGGAAAAGAGGCAGAACGTCCACAATGATGCACTTGGCCAAAAAGGGCGTATGCGTTTTTTCCTGAATATATTCAGGAAAAAACGCATACGCCCTTTTTGGCCAACCAAGCAAGCTTGCAAAGGAAATCTGCACTACAATGAAGTCTCACTTCCCCCCGGTCAAAAGGGCCATCTGAAAAAAGTGTAAAATCCAGAAAGGCAGGACAGGCCATGGAGAACTGGGAGCCTTGTTATGCTGATGGGCGGGATGTAAATTGCCAACAGACACTCGGGAGAAGTGTATGGTGTTTCCTGAAACATCTAAAAAACAAAGCAACAGAGCCTAGGGCACTTCCACTTATGGTCCTATAGCTTAGGGAAATTAAAATCAAAAAGATACAGCCACCCCAATGTTTGGGACGCCTCTGTTTACAAGAACCTCGTTTACCGTACAAGTTCAATATCACAGAAAGTGAAAAATGGATAAAGAACTTGTGGTACTTACGTACAATGCAGTATCACTCAGCAGTGAAATCTATGTCATCAGGCCCGTAGCAGCACAATGAGTGGATTCAGGTACGATGATTCTAACTGAAATAAGTCACACAGAAAAAGAAACATCATAAGATATCAGTAATACACGGAATGTAAACTTGGCTACACAGGAACTGAATTACAGAACAGAACAGGGTCTCAAATTTAGAAAACCAACTTATGCTTGTTTAAGGGGAAAGGTGAGTTGGGGTGCTGCATAAAACCAGAGATTGAAATGAGCACAGATAAAGTTCCTTAAGCCAAATATGGAATAGACAAGAGCTACTCCTTGCTCAACGAAATGGACTCAACACCGCATATTAAACGCCTAAGAATGTACCTGACTCTTAAGTATCTTAAAACCTATGGATTGCTATGTCTCCGAAAGAGAATCAAGCATGTGTACAGGGACGTAAACGCAGCAGTGATAGGATTGGAGAGGTTCGGTGAGCAAATGAAGACCCTTTGAAGTCATATTGCATGGTACCCATTCCACGGGTTTCAACTACCCAGGTTTAAGGTATTCTTCCTTCAGCTAAAACATGCATGTGGAACCTAGAGTATGATCAACCATGTGATCGGGAGACGTGTTCAAATATGTCTCAGTTTTCGTACCCTGGTACTCGGGTGCAACATTCCAGACGCTTTACTAACACTCTCCCGACTTGGAGAGTCAGTCCCTTTAACCTCCTGTTTGGCCCAGTTTGCAATTTCTGCGGAAGATGAACAGGAATAGCGAGAACCAATGAGAGACTAGCTGGAGGTGTCTGGACGGGCAAATTTAACTCTCATTTCCCACCAGGAAGAGGAAATAACCAAAGGCTCAGCGTGCCGTGCCGGAACCAGATTAGGGCCTGAAGCCATCCTGCGGTGTTGCGGCCAGCTCACAAGAAAACGAGTTGAAGAAAGGAGCTCAGGGGCACTGTAATTCACAAACCTGCAGAGTTATAAATGACAACTATCGTCCAAAAATATACTGAAGTAAGGCTGCCAAGAGGACTTGAAAGCGGGGCAGAATTGCAGGAAACCGATTTTAGGAGGTAGACTGGAATTGCATCGAAAGCATAGGAAAAGAGGCAGAACGTCCACAATGATGCACTTGGCCAAAAAGGGCGTATGCGTTTTTTCCTGAATATATTCAGGAAAAAACGCATACGCCCTTTTTGGCCAACCAAGCAAGCTTGCAAAGGAAATCTGCACTACAATGAAGTCTCACTTCCCCCCGGTCAAAAGGGCCATCTGAAAAAAGTGTAAAATCCAGAAAGGCAGGACAGGCCATGGAGAACTGGGAGCCTTGTTATGCTGATGGGCGGGATGTAAATTGCCAACAGACACTCGGGAGAAGTGTATGGTGTTTCCTGAAACATCTAAAAAACAAAGCAACAGAGCCTAGGGCACTTCCACTTATGGTCCTATAGCTTAGGGAAATTAAAATCAAAAAGATACAGCCACCCCAATGTTTGGGACGCCTCTGTTTACAAGAACCTCGTTTACCGTACAAGTTCAATATCACAGAAAGTGAAAAATGGATAAAGAACTTGTGGTACTTACGTACAATGCAGTATCACTCAGCAGTGAAATCTATGTCATCAGGCCCGTAGCAGCACAATGAGTGGATTCAGGTACGATGATTCTAACTGAAATAAGTCACACAGAAAAAGAAACATCATAAGATATCAGTAATACACGGAATGTAAACTTGGCTACACAGGAACTGAATTACAGAACAGAACAGGGTCTCAAATTTAGAAAACCAACTTATGCTTGTTTAAGGGGAAAGGTGAGTTGGGGTGCTGCATAAAACCAGAGATTGAAATGAGCACAGATAAAGTTCCTTAAGCCAAATATGGAATAGACAAGAGCTACTCCTTGCTCAACGAAATGGACTCAACACCGCATATTAAACGCCTAAGAATGTACCTGACTCTTAAGTATCTTTAAACCTATGGATTGCTATGTCTCCGAAAGAGAATCAAGCATGTGTACAGGGACATAAACGCAGCAGTGATAGGATTGGAGAGGTTCGGTGAGCAAATGAAGACCCTTTGAAGTCATATTGCATGGTACCCATTCCACGGGTTTCAACTACCCAGGTTTAAGGTATTCTTCCTTCAGCTAAAACATGCATGTGGAACCTAGAGTATGATCAACCATGTGATCGGGAGACGTGTTCAAATATGTCTCAGTTTTCGTACCCTGGTACTCGGGTGCAACATTCCAGACGCTTTACTAACACTCTCCCGACTTGGAGAGTCAGTCCCTTTAACCTCCTGTTTGGCCCAGTTTGCAATTTCTGCGGAAGATGAACAGGAATAGCGAGAACCAATGAGAGACTAGCTGGAGGTGTCTGGACGGGCAAATTTAACTCTCATTTCCCACCAGGAAGAGGAAATAACCAAAGGCTCAGCGTGCCGTGCCGGAACCAGATTAGGGCCTGAAGCCATCCTGCGGTGTTGCGGCCAGCTCACAAGAAAGCGAGTTGAAGAAAGGAGCTCAGGGGCACTGTAATTCACAAACCTGCAGAGTTATAAATGACAACTATCGTCCAAAAATATACTGAAGTAAGGCTGCCAAGAGGACTTGAAAGCGGGGCAGAATTGCAGGAAACCGATTTCAGGAGGTAGACTGGAATTGCATCGAAAGCATAGGAAAAGAGGCAGAACGTCCACAATGATGCACTTGGCCAAAAAGGGCGTATGCGTTTTTTCCTGAATATATTCAGGAAAAAACGCATACGCCCTTTTTGGCCAACCAAGCAAGCTTGCAAAGGAAATCTGCACTACAATGAAGTCTCACTTCCCCCCGGTCAAAAGGGCCATCTGAAAAAAGTGTAAAATCCAGAAAGGCAGGACAGGCCATGGAGAACTGGGAGCCTTGTTATGCTGATGGGCGGGATGTAAATTGCCAACAGACACTCGGGAGAAGTGTATGGTGTTTCCTGAAACATCTAAAAAACAAAGCAACAGAGCCTAGGGCACTTCCACTTATGGTCCTATAGCTTAGGGAAATTAAAATCAAAAAGATACAGCCACCCCAATGTTTGGGACGCCTCTGTTTACAAGAACCTCGTTTACCGTACAAGTTCAATATCACAGAAAGTGAAAAATGGATAAAGAACTTGTGGTACTTACGTACAATGCAGTATCACTCAGCAGTGAAATCTATGTCATCAGGCCCGTAGCAGCACAATGAGTGGATTCAGGTACGATGATTCTAACTGAAATAAGTCACACAGAAAAAGAAACATCATAAGATATCAGTAATACACGGAATGTAAACTTGGCTACACAGGAACTGAATTACAGAACAGAACAGGGTCTCAAATTTAGAAAACCAACTTATGCTTGTTTAAGGGGAAAGGTGAGTTGGGGTGCTGCATAAAACCAGAGATTGAAATGAGCACAGATAAAGTTCCTTAAGCCAAATATGGAATAGACAAGAGCTACTCCTTGCTCAACGAAATGGACTCAACACCGCATATTAAACGCCTAAGAGTGTACCTGACTCTTAAGTATCTTAAAACCTATGGATTGCTATGTCTCCGAAAGAGAATCAAGCATGTGTACAGGGACATAAACGCAGCAGTGATAGGATTGGAGAGGTTCGGTGAGCAAATGAAGACCCTTTGAAGTCATATTGCATGGTACCCATTCCACGGGTTTCAACTACCCAGGTTTAAGGTATTCTTCCTTCAGCTAAAACATGCATGTGGAACCTAGAGTATGATCAACCATGTGATCGGGAGACGTGTTCAAATATGTCTCAGTTTTCGTACCCTGGTACTCGGGTGCAACATTCCAGACGCTTTACTAACACTCTCCCGACTTGGAGAGTCAGTCCCTTTAACCTCCTGTTTGGCCCAGTTTGCAATTTCTGCGGAAGATGAACAGGAATAGCGAGAACCAATGAGAGACTAGCTGGAGGTGTCTGGACGGGCAAATTTAACTCTCATTTCCCACCAGGAAGAGGAAATAACCAAAGGCTCAGCGTGCCGTGCCGGAACCAGATTAGGGCCTGAAGCCATCCTGCGGTGTTGCGGCCAGCTCACAAGAAAACGAGTTGAAGAAAGGAGCTCAGGGGCACTGTAATTCACAAACCTGCAGAGTTATAAATGACAACTATCGTCCAAAAATATACTGAAGTAAGGCTGCCAAGAGGACTTGAAAGCGGGGCAGAATTGCAGGAAACCGATTTCAGGAGGTAGACTGGAATTGCATTGAAAGCATAGGAAAAGAGGCAGAACGTCCACAATGATGCACTTGGCCAAAAAGGGCGTATGCGTTTTTTCCTGAATATATTCAGGAAAAAACGCATACGCCCTTTTTGGCCAACCAAGCAAGCTTGCAAAGGAAATCTGCACTACAATGAAGTCTCACTTCCCCCCGGTCAAAAGGGCCATCTGAAAAAAGTGTAAAATCCAGAAAGGCAGGACAGGCCATGGAGAACTGGGAGCCTTGTTATGCTGATGGGCGGGATGTAAATTGCCAACAGACACTCGGGAGAAGTGTATGGTGTTTCCTGAAACATCTAAAAAACAAAGCAACAGAGCCTAGGGCACTTCCACTTATGGTCCTATAGCTTAGGGAAATTAAAATCAAAAAGATACAGCCACCCCAATGTTTGGGACGCCTCTGTTTACAAGAACCTCGTTTACCGTACAAGTTCAATATCACAGAAAGTGAAAAATGGATAAAGAACTTGTGGTACTTACGTACAATGCAGTATCACTCAGCAGTGAAATCTATGTCATCAGGCCCGTAGCAGCACAATGAGTGGATTCAGGTACGATGATTCTAACTGAAATAAGTCACACAGAAAAAGAAACATCATAAGATATCAGTAATACACGGAATGTAAACTTGGCTACACAGGAACTGAATTACAGAACAGAACAGGGTCTCAAATTTAGAAAACCAACTTATGCTTGTTTAAGGGGAAAGGTGAGTTGGGGTGCTGCATAAAACCAGAGATTGAAATGAGCACAGATAAAGTTCCTTAAGCCAAATATGGAATAGACAAGAGCTACTCCTTGCTCAACGAAATGGACTCAACACCGCATATTAAACGCCATAGAGTGTACCTGACTCTTAAGTATCTTAAAACCTATGGATTGCTATGTCTCCGAAAGAGAATCAAGCATGTGTACAGGGACATAAACGCAGCAGTGATAGGATTGGAGAGGTTCGGTGAGCAAATGAAGACCCTTTGAAGTCATATTGCATGGTACCCATTCCACGGGTTTCAACTACCCAGGTTTAAGGTATTCTTCCTTCAGCTAAAACATGCATGTGGAACCTAGAGTATGATCAACCATGTGATCGGGAGACGTGTTCAAATATGTCTCAGTTTTCGTACCCTGGTACTCGGGTGCAACATTCCAGACGCTTTACTAACACTCTCCCGACTTGGAGAGTCAGTCCCTTTAACCTCCTGTTTGGCCCAGTTTGCAATTTCTGCGGAAGATGAACAGGAATAGCGAGAACCAATGAGAGACTAGCTGGAGGTGTCTGGACGGGCAAATTTAACTCTCATTTCCCACCAGGAAGAGGAAATAACCAAAGGCTCAGCGTGCCGTGCCGGAACCAGATTAGGGCCTGAAGCCATCCTGCGGTGTTGCGGCCAGCTCACAAGAAAACGAGTTGAAGAAAGGAGCTCAGGGGCACTGTAATTCACAAACCTGCAGAGTTATAAATGACAACTATCGTCCAAAAATATACTGAAGTAAGGCTGCCAAGAGGACTTGAAAGCGGGGCAGAATTGCAGGAAACCGATTTTAGGAGGTAGACTGGAATTGCATCGAAAGCATAGGAAAAGAGGCAGAACGTCCACAATGATGCACTTGGCCAAAAAGGGCGTATGCGTTTTTTCCTGAATATATTCAGGAAAAAACGCATACGCCCTTTTTGGCCAACCAAGCAAGCTTGCAAAGGAAATCTGCACTACAATGAAGTCTCACTTCCCCCCGGTCAAAAGGGCCATCTGAAAAAAGTGTAAAATCCAGAAAGGCAGTACAGGCCATGGAGAACTGGGAGCCTTGTTATGCTGATGGGCGGGATGTAAATTGCCAACAGACACTCGGGAGAAGTGTATGGTGTTTCCTGAAACATCTAAAAAACAAAGCAACAGAGCCTAGGGCACTTCCACTTATGGTCCTATAGCTTAGGGAAATTAAAATCAAAAAGATACAGCCACCCCAATGTTTGGGACGCCTCTGTTTACAAGAACCTCGTTTACCGTACAAGTTCAATATCACAGAAAGTGAAAAATGGATAAAGAACTTGTGGTACTTACGTACAATGCAGTATCACTCAGAAGTGAAATCTATGTCATCAGGCCCGTAGCAGCACAATGAGTGGATTCAGGTACGATGATTCTAACTGAAATAAGTCACACAGAAAAAGAAACATCATAAGATATCAGTAATACACGGAATGTAAACTTGGCTACACAGGAACTGAATTACAGAACAGAACAGGGTCTCAAATTTAGAAAACCAACTTATGCTTGTTTAAGGGGAAAGGTGAGTTGGGGTGCTGCATAAAACCAGAGATTGAAATGAGCACAGATAAAGTTCCTTAAGCCAAATATGGAATAGACAAGAGCTACTCCTTGCTCAACGAAATGGACTCAACACCGCATATTAAACGCCTAAGAGTGTACCTGACTCTTAAGTATCTTAAAACCTATGGATTGCTATGTCTCCGAAAGAGAATCAAGCATGTGTACAGGGACGTAAACGCAGTAGTGATAGGATTGGAGAGGTTCGGTGAGCAAATGAAGACCCTTTGAAGTCATATTGCATGTTACCCATTCCACGGGTTTCAACTACCCAGGTTTAAGGTATTCTTCCTTCAGCTAAAACATGCATGTGGAACCTAGAGTATGATCAACCATGTGATCGGGAGACGTGTTCAAATATGTCTCAGTTTTCGTACCCTGGTACTCGGGTGCAACATTCCAGACGCTTTACTAACACTCTCCCGACTTGGAGAGTCAGTCCCTTTAACCTCCTGTTTGGCCCAGTTTGCAATTTCTGCGGAAGATGAACAGGAATAGCGAGAACCAATGAGAGACTAGCTGGAGGTGTCTGGACGGGCAAATTTAACTCTCATTTCCCACCAGGAAGAGGAAATAACCAAAGGCTCAGCGTGCCGTGCCGGAACCAGATTAGGGCCTGAAGCCATCCTGCGGTGTTGCGGCCAGCTCACAAGAAAGCGAGTTGAAGAAAGGAGCTCAGGGGCACTGTAATTCACAAACCTGCAGAGTTATAAATGACAACTATCGTCCAAAAATATACTGAAGTAAGGCTGCCAAGAGGACTTGAAAGCGGGGCAGAATTGCAGGAAACCGATTTCAGGAGGTAGACTGGAATTGCATTGAAAGCATAGGAAAAGAGGCAGAACGTCCACAATGATGCACTTGGCCAAAAAGGGCGTATGCGTTTTTTCCTGAATATATTCAGGAAAAAACGCATACGCCCTTTTTGGCCAACCAAGCAAGCTTGCAAAGGAAATCTGCACTACAATGAAGTCTCACTTCCCCCCGGTCAAAAGGGCCATCTGAAAAAAGTGTAAAATCCAGAAAGGCAGGACAGGCCATGGAGAACTGGGAGCCTTGTTATGCTGATGGGCGGGATGTAAATTGCCAACAGACACTCGGGAGAAGTGTATGGTGTTTCCTGAAACATCTAAAAAACAAAGCAACAGAGCCTAGGGCACTTCCACTTATGGTCCTATAGCTTAGGGAAATTAAAATCAAAAAGATACAGCCACCCCAATGTTTGGGACGCCTCTGTTTACAAGAACCTCGTTTACCGTACAAGTTCAATATCACAGAAAGTGAAAAATGGATAAAGAACTTGTGGTACTTACGTACAATGCAGTATCACTCAGCAGTGAAATCTATGTCATCAGGCCCGTAGCAGCACAATGAGTGGATTCAGGTACGATGATTCTAACTGAAATAAGTCACACAGAAAAAGAAACATCATAAGATATCAGTAATACACGGAATGTAAACTTGGCTACACAGGAACTGAATTACAGAACAGAACAGGGTCTCAAATTTAGAAAACCAACTTATGCTTGTTTAAGGGGAAAGGTGAGTTGGGGTGCTGCATAAAACCAGAGATTGAAATGAGCACAGATAAAGTTCCTTAAGCCAAATATGGAATAGACAAGAGCTACTCCTTGCTCAACGAAATGGACTCAACACCGCATATTAAACGCCTAAGAGTGTACCTGACTCTTAAGTATCTTAAAACCTATGGATTGCTATGTCTCCGAAAGAGAATCAAGCATGTGTACAGGGACATAAACGCAGCAGTGATAGGATTGGAGAGGTTCGGTGAGCAAATGAAGACCCTTTGAAGTCATATTGCATGGTACCCATTCCACGGGTTTCAACTACCCAGGTTTAAGGTATTCTTCCTTCAGCTAAAACATGCATGTGGTACCTAGAGTATGATCAACCATGTGATCGGGAGACGTGTTCAAATATGTCTCAGTTTTCGTACCCTGGTACTCGGGTGCAACATTCCAGACGCTTTACTAACACTCTCCCGACTTGGAGAGTCAGTCCCTTTAACCTCCTGTTTGGCCCAGTTTGCAATTTCTGCGGAAGATGAACAGGAATAGCGAGAACCAATGAGAGACTAGCTGGAGGTGTCTGGACGGGCAAATTTAACTCTCATTTCCCACCAGGAAGAGGAAATAACCAAAGGCTCAGCGTGCCGTGCCGGAACCAGATTAGGGCCTGAAGCCATCCTGCGGTGTTGCGGCCAGCTCACAAGAAAACGAGTTGAAGAAAGGAGCTCAGGGGCACTGTAATTCACAAACCTGCAGAGTTATAAATGACAACTATCGTCCAAAAATATACTGAAGTAAGGCTGCCAAGAGGACTTGAAAGCGGGGCAGAATTGCAGGAAACCGATTTCAGGAGGTAGACTGGAATTGCATTGAAAGCATAGGAAAAGAGGCAGAACGTCCACAATGATGCACTTGGCCAAAAAGGGCGTATGCGTTTTTTCCTGAATATATTCAGGAAAAAACGCATACGCCCTTTTTGGCCAACCAAGCAAGCTTGCAAAGGAAATCTGCACTACAATGAAGTCTCACTTCCCCCCGGTCAAAAGGGCCATCTGAAAAAAGTGTAAAATCCAGAAAGGCAGGACAGGCCATGGAGAACTGGGAGCCTTGTTATGCTGATGGGCGGGATGTAAATTGCCAACAGACACTCGGGAGAAGTGTATGGTGTTTCCTGAAACATCTAAAAAACAAAGCAACAGAGCCTAGGGCACTTCCACTTATGGTCCTATAGCTTAGGGAAATTAAAATCAAAAAGATACAGCCACCCCAATGTTTGGGACGCCTCTGTTTACAAGAACCTCGTTTACCGTACAAGTTCAATATCACAGAAAGTGAAAAATGGATAAAGAACTTGTGGTACTTACGTACAATGCAGTATCACTCAGCAGTGAAATCTATGTCATCAGGCCCGTAGCAGCACAATGAGTGGATTCAGGTACGATGATTCTAACTGAAATAAGTCACACAGAAAAAGAAACATCATAAGATATCAGTAATACACGGAATGTAAACTTGGCTACACAGGAACTGAATTACAGAACAGAACAGGGTCTCAAATTTAGAAAACCAACTTATGCTTGTTTAAGGGGAAAGGTGAGTTGGGGTGCTGCATAAAACCAGAGATTGAAATGAGCACAGATAAAGTTCCTTAAGCCAAATATGGAATAGACAAGAGCTACTCCTTGCTCAACGAAATGGACTCAACACCGCATATTAAACGCCTAAGAGTGTACCTGACTCTTAAGTATCTTAAAACCTATGGATTGCTATGTCTCCGAAAGAGAATCAAGCATGTGTACAGGGACATAAACGCAGCAGTGATAGGATTGGAGAGGTTCGGTGAGCAAATGAAGACCCTTTGAAGTCATATTGCATGGTACCCATTCCACGGGTTTCAACTACCCAGGTTTAAGGTATTCTTCCTTCAGCTAAAACATGCATGTGGAACCTAGAGTATGATCAACCATGTGATCGGGAGACGTGTTCAAATATGTCTCAGTTTTCGTACCCTGGTACTCGGGTGCAACATTCCAGACGCTTTACTAACACTCTCCCGACTTGGAGAGTCAGTCCCTTTAACCTCCTGTTTGGCCCAGTTTGCAATTTCTGCGGAAGATGAACAGGAATAGCGAGAACCAATGAGAGACTAGCTGGAGGTGTCTGGACGGGCAAATTTAACTCTCATTTCCCACCAGGAAGAGGAAATAACCAAAGGCTCAGCGTGCCGTGCCGGAACCAGATTAGGGCCTGAAGCCATCCTGCGGTGTTGCGGCCAGCTCACAAGAAAGCGAGTTGAAGAAAGGAGCTCAGGGGCACTGTAATTCACAAACCTGCAGAGTTATAAATGACAACTATCGTCCAAAAATATACTGAAGTAAGGCTGCCAAGAGGACTTGAAAGCGGGGCAGAATTGCAGGAAACCGATTTCAGGAGGTAGACTGGAATTGCATCGAAAGCATAGGAAAAGAGGCAGAACGTCCACAATGATGCACTTGGCCAAAAAGGGCGTATGCGTTTTTTCCTGAATATATTCAGGAAAAAACGCATACGCCCTTTTTGGCCAACCAAGCAAGCTTGCAAAGGAAATCTGCACTACAATGAAGTCTCACTTCCCCCCGGTCAAAAGGGCCATCTGCAAAAAGTGTAAAATCCAGAAAGGCAGGACAGGCCATGGAGAACTGGGAGCCTTGTTATGCTGATGGGCGGGATGTAAATTGCCAACAGACACTCGGGAGAAGTGTATGGTGTTTCCTGAAACATCTAAAAAACAAAGCAACAGAGCCTAGGGCACTTCCACTTATGGTCCTATAGCTTAGGGAAATTAAAATCAAAAAGATACAGCCACCCCAATGTTTGGGACGCCTCTGTTTACAAGAACCTCGTTTACCGTACAAGTTCAATATCACAGAAAGTGAAAAATGGATAAAGAACTTGTGGTACTTACGTACAATGCAGTATCACTCAGCAGTGAAATCTATGTCATCAGGCCCGTAGCAGCACAATGAGTGGATTCAGGTACGATGATTCTAACTGAAATAAGTCACACAGAAAAAGAAACATCATAAGATATCAGTAATACACGGAATGTAAACTTGGCTACACAGGAACTGAATTACAGAACAGAACAGGGTCTCAAATTTAGAAAACCAACTTATGCTTGTTTAAGGGGAAAGGTGAGTTGGGGTGCTGCATAAAACCAGAGATTGAAATGAGCACAGATAAAGTTCCTTAAGCCAAATATGGAATAGACAAGAGCTACTCCTTGCTCAACGAAATGGACTCAACACCGCATATTAAACGCCTAAGAATGTACCTGACTCTTAAGTATCTTAAAACCTATGGATTGCTATGTCTCCGAAAGAGAATCAAGCATGTGTACAGGGACGTAAACGCAGCAGTGATAGGATTGGAGAGGTTCGGTGAGCAAATGAAGACCCTTTGAAGTCATATTGCATGGTACCCATTCCACGGGTTTCAACTACCCAGGTTTAAGGTATTCTTCCTTCAGCTAAAACATGCATGTGGAACCTAGAGTATGATCAACCATGTGATCGGGAGACGTGTTCAAATATGTCTCAGTTTTCGTACCCTGGTACTCGGGTGCAACATTCCAGACGCTTTACTAACACTCTCCCGACTTGGAGAGTCAGTCCCTTTAACCTCCTGTTTGGCCCAGTTTGCAATTTCTGCGGAAGATGAACAGGAATAGCGAGAACCAATGAGAGACTAGCTGGAGGTGTCTGGACGGGCAAATTTAACTCTCATTTCCCACCAGGAAGAGGAAATAACCAAAGGCTCAGCGTGCCGTGCCGGAACCAGATTAGGGCCTGAAGCCATCCTGCGGTGTTGCGGCCAGCTCACAAGAAAGCGAGTTGAAGAAAGGAGCTCAGGGGCACTGTAATTCACAAACCTGCAGAGTTATAAATGACAACTATCGTCCAAAAATATACTGAAGTAAGGCTGCCAAGAGGACTTGAAAGCGGGGCAGAATTGCAGGAAACCGATTTCAGGAGGTAGACTGGAATTGCATCGAAAGCATAGGAAAAGAGGCAGAACGTCCACAATGATGCACTTGGCCAAAAAGGGCGTATGCGTTTTTCCCTGAATATATTCAGGAAAAAACGCATACGCCCTTTTTGGCCAACCAAGCAAGCTTGCAAAGGAAATCTGCACTACAATGAAGTCTCACTTCCCCCCGGTCAAAAGGGCCATCTGAAAAAAGTGTAAAATCCAGAAAGGCAGGACAGGCCATGGAGAACTGGGAGCCTTGTTATGCTGATGGGCGGGATGTAAATTGCCAACAGACACTCGGGAGAAGTGTATGGTGTTTCCTGAAACATCTAAAAAACAAAGCAACAGAGCCTAGGGCACTTCCACTTATGGTCCTATAGCTTAGGGAAATTAAAATCAAAAAGATACAGCCACCCCAATGTTTGGGACGCCTCTGTTTACAAGAACCTCGTTTACCGTACAAGTTCAATATCACAGAAAGTGAAAAATGGATAAAGAACTTGTGGTACTTACGTACAATGCAGTATCACTCAGCAGTGAAATCTATGTCATCAGGCCCGTAGCAGCACAATGAGTGGATTCAGGTACGATGATTCTAACTGAAATAAGTCACACAGAAAAAGAAACATCATAAGATATCAGTAATACACGGAATGTAAACTTGGCTACACAGGAACTGAATTACAGAACAGAACAGGGTCTCAAATTTAGAAAACCAACTTATGCTTGTTTAAGGGGAAAGGTGAGTTGGGGTGCTGCATAAAACCAGAGATTGAAATGAGCACAGATAAAGTTCCTTAAGCCAAATATGGAATAGACAAGAGCTACTCCTTGCTCAACGAAATGGACTCAACACCGCATATTAAACGCCTAAGAGTGTACCTGACTCTTAAGTATCTTAAAACCTATGGATTGCTATGTCTCCGAAAGAGAATCAAGCATGTGTACAGGGACATAAACGCAGCAGTGATAGGATTGGAGAGGTTCGGTGAGCAAATGAAGACCCTTTGAAGTCATATTGCATGGTACCCATTCCACGGGTTTCAACTACCCAGGTTTAAGGTATTCTTCCTTCAGCTAAAACATGCATGTGGAACCTAGAGTATGATCAACCATGTGATCGGGAGACGTGTTCAAATATGTCTCAGTTTTCGTACCCTGGTACTCGGGTGCAACATTCCAGACGCTTTACTAACACTCTCCCGACTTGGAGAGTCAGTCCCTTTAACCTCCTGTTTGGCCCAGTTTGCAATTTCTGCGGAAGATGAACAGGAATAGCGAGAACCAATGAGAGACTAGCTGGAGGTGTCTGGACGGGCAAATTTAACTCTCATTTCCCACCAGGAAGAGGAAATAACCAAAGGCTCAGCGTGCCGTGCCGGAACCAGATTAGGGCCTGAAGCCATCCTGCGGTGTTGCGGCCAGCTCACAAGAAAGCGAGTTGAAGAAAGGAGCTCAGGGGCACTGTAATTCACAAACCTGCAGAGTTATAAATGACAACTATCGTCCAAAAATATACTGAAGTAAGGCTGCCAAGAGGACTTGAAAGCGGGGCAGAATTGCAGGAAACCGATTTCAGGAGGTAGACTGGAATTGCATCGAAAGCATAGGAAAAGAGGCAGAACGTCCACAATGATGCACTTGGCCAAAAAGGGCGTATGCGTTTTTTCCTGAATATATTCAGGAAAAAACGCATACGCCCTTTTTGGCCAACCAAGCAAGCTTGCAAAGGAAATCTGCACTACAATGAAGTCTCACTTCCCCCCGGTCAAAAGGGCCATCTGAAAAAAGTGTAAAATCCAGAAAGGCAGGACAGGCCATGGAGAACTGGGAGCCTTGTTATGCTGATGGGCGGGATGTAAATTGCCAACAGACACTCGGGAGAAGTGTATGGTGTTTCCTGAAACATCTAAAAAACAAAGCAACAGAGCCTAGGGCACTTCCACTTATGGTCCTATAGCTTAGGGAAATTAAAATCAAAAAGATACAGCCACCCCAATGTTTGGGACGCCTCTGTTTACAAGAACCTCGTTTACCGTACAAGTTCAATATCACAGAAAGTGAAAAATGGATAAAGAACTTGTGGTACTTACGTACAATGCAGTATCACTCAGCAGTGAAATCTATGTCATCAGGCCCGTAGCAGCACAATGAGTGGATTCAGGTACGATGATTCTAACTGAAATAAGTCACACAGAAAAAGAAACATCATAAGATATCAGTAATACACGGAATGTAAACTTGGCTACACAGGAACTGAATTACAGAACAGAACAGGGTCTCAAATTTAGAAAACCAACTTATGCTTGTTTAAGGGGAAAGGTGAGTTGGGGTGCTGCATAAAACCAGAGATTGAAATGAGCACAGATAAAGTTCCTTAAGCCAAATATGGAATAGACAAGAGCTACTCCTTGCTCAACGAAATGGACTCAACACCGCATATTAAACGCCTAAGAGTGTACCTGACTCTTAAGTATCTTAAAACCTATGGATTGCTATGTCTCCGAAAGAGAATCAAGCATGTGTACAGGGACGTAAACGCAGCAGTGATAGGATTGGAGAGGTTCGGTGAGCAAATGAAGACCCTTTGAAGTCATATTGCATGGTACCCATTCCACGGGTTTCAACTACCCAGGTTTAAGGTATTCTTCCTTCAGCTAAAACATGCATGTGGAACCTAGAGTATGATCAACCATGTGATCGGGAGACGTGTTCAAATATGTCTCAGTTTTCGTACCCTGGTACTCGGGTGCAACATTCCAGACGCTTTACTAACACTCTCCCGACTTGGAGAGTCAGTCCCTTTAACCTCCTGTTTGGCCCAGTTTGCAATTTCTGCGGAAGATGAACAGGAATAGCGAGAACCAATGAGAGACTAGCTGGAGGTGTCTGGACGGGCAAATTTAACTCTCATTTCCCACCAGGAAGAGGAAATAACCAAAGGCTCAGCGTGCCGTGCCGGAACCAGATTAGGGCCTGAAGCCATCCTGCGGTGTTGCGGCCAGCTCACAAGAAAACGAGTTGAAGAAAGGAGCTCAGGGGCACTGTAATTCACAAACCTGCAGAGTTATAAATGACAACTATCGTCCAAAAATATACTGAAGTAAGGCTGCCAAGAGGACTTGAAAGCGGGGCAGAATTGCAGGAAACCGATTTCAGGAGGTAGACTGGAATTGCATCGAAAGCATAGGAAAAGAGGCAGAACGTCCACAATGATGCACTTGGCCAAAAAGGGCGTATGCGTTTTTTCCTGAATATATTCAGGAAAAAACGCATACGCCCTTTTTGGCCAACCAAGCAAGCTTGCAAAGGAAATCTGCACTACAATGAAGTCTCACTTCCCCCCGGTCAAAAGGGCCATCTGCAAAAAGTGTAAAATCCAGAAAGGCAGGACAGGCCATGGAGAACTGGGAGCCTTGTTATGCTGATGGGCGGGATGTAAATTGCCAACAGACACTCGGGAGAAGTGTATGGTGTTTCCTGAAACATCTAAAAAACAAAGCAACAGAGCCTAGGGCACTTCCACTTATGGTCCTATAGCTTAGGGAAATTAAAATCAAAAAGATACAGCCACCCCAATGTTTGGGACGCCTCTGTTTACAAGAACCTCGTTTACCGTACAAGTTCAATATCACAGAAAGTGAAAAATGGATAAAGAACTTGTGGTACTTACGTACAATGCAGTATCACTCAGCAGTGAAATCTATGTCATCAGGCCCGTAGCAGCACAATGAGTGGATTCAGGTACGATGATTCTAACTGAAATAAGTCACACAGAAAAAGAAACATCATAAGATATCAGTAATACACGGAATGTAAACTTGGCTACACAGGAACTGAATTACAGAACAGAACAGGGTCTCAAATTTAGAAAACCAACTTATGCTTGTTTAAGGGGAAAGGTGAGTTGGGGTGCTGCATAAAACCAGAGATTGAAATGAGCACAGATAAAGTTCCTTAAGCCAAATATGGAATAGACAAGAGCTACTCCTTGCTCAACGAAATGGACTCAACACCGCATATTAAACGCCTAAGAATGTACCTGACTCTTAAGTATCTTAAAACCTATGGATTGCTATGTCTCCGAAAGAGAATCAAGCATGTGTACAGGGACGTAAACGCAGCAGTGATAGGATTGGAGAGGTTCGGTGAGCAAATGAAGACCCTTTGAAGTCATATTGCATGGTACCCATTCCACGGGTTTCAACTACCCAGGTTTAAGGTATTCTTCCTTCAGCTAAAACATGCATGTGGAACCTAGAGTATGATCAACCATGTGATCGGGAGACGTGTTCAAATATGTCTCAGTTTTCGTACCCTGGTACTCGGGTGCAACATTCCAGACGCTTTACTAACACTCTCCCGACTTGGAGAGTCAGTCCCTTTAACCTCCTGTTTGGCCCAGTTTGCAATTTCTGCGGAAGATGAACAGGAATAGCGAGAACCAATGAGAGACTAGCTGGAGGTGTCTGGACGGGCAAATTTAACTCTCATTTCCCACCAGGAAGAGGAAATAACCAAAGGCTCAGCGTGCCGTGCCGGAACCAGATTAGGGCCTGAAGCCATCCTGCGGTGTTGCGGTCAGCTCACAAGAAAGCGAGTTGAAGAAAGGAGCTCAGGGGCACTGTAATTCACAAACCTGCAGAGTTATAAATGACAACTATCGTCCAAAAATATACTGAAGTAAGGCTGCCAAGAGGACTTGAAAGCGGGGCAGAATTGCAGGAAACCGATTTCAGGAGGTAGACTGGAATTGCATCGAAAGCATAGGAAAAGAGGCAGAACGTCCACAATGATGCACTTGGCCAAAAAGGGCGTATGCGTTTTTCCCTGAATATATTCAGGAAAAAACGCATACGCCCTTTTTGGCCAACCAAGCAAGCTTGCAAAGGAAATCTGCACTACAATGAAGTCTCACTTCCCCCCGGTCAAAAGGGCCATCTGAAAAAAGTGTAAAATCCAGAAAGGCAGGACAGGCCATGGAGAACTGGGAGCCTTGTTATGCTGATGGGCGGGATGTAAATTGCCAACAGACACTCGGGAGAAGTGTATGGTGTTTCCTGAAACATCTAAAAAACAAAGCAACAGAGCCTAGGGCACTTCCACTTATGGTCCTATAGCTTAGGGAAATTAAAATCAAAAAGATACAGCCACCCCAATGTTTGGGACGCCTCTGTTTACAAGAACCTCGTTTACCGTACAAGTTCAATATCACAGAAAGTGAAAAATGGATAAAGAACTTGTGGTACTTACGTACAATGCAGTATCACTCAGCAGTGAAATCTATGTCATCAGGCCCGTAGCAGCACAATGAGTGGATTCAGGTACGATGATTCTAACTGAAATAAGTCACACAGAAAAAGAAACATCATAAGATATCAGTAATACACGGAATGTAAACTTGGCTACACAGGAACTGAATTACAGAACAGAACAGGGTCTCAAATTTAGAAAACCAACTTATGCTTGTTTAAGGGGAAAGGTGAGTTGGGGTGCTGCATAAAACCAGAGATTGAAATGAGCACAGATAAAGTTCCTTAAGCCAAATATGGAATAGACAAGAGCTACTCCTTGCTCAACGAAATGGACTCAACACCGCATATTAAACGCCTAAGAATGTACCTGACTCTTAAGTATCTTAAAACCTATGGATTGCTATGTCTCCGAAAGAGAATCAAGCATGTGTACAGGGACATAAACGCAGCAGTGATAGGATTGGAGAGGTTCGGTGAGCAAATGAAGACCCTTTGAAGTCATATTGCATGGTACCCATTCCACGGGTTTCAACTACCCAGGTTTAAGGTATTCTTCCTTCAGCTAAAACATGCATGTGGAACCTAGAGTATGATCAACCATGTGATCGGGAGACGTGTTCAAATATGTCTCAGTTTTCGTACCCTGGTACTCGGGTGCAACATTCCAGACGCTTTACTAACACTCTCCCGACTTGGAGAGTCAGTCCCTTTAACCTCCTGTTTGGCCCAGTTTGCAATTTCTGCGGAAGATGAACAGGAATAGCGAGAACCAATGAGAGACTAGCTGGAGGTGTCTGGACGGGCAAATTTAACTCTCATTTCCCACCAGGAAGAGGAAATAACCAAAGGCTCAGCGTGCCGTGCCGGAACCAGATTAGGGCCTGAAGCCATCCTGCGGTGTTGCGGCCAGCTCACAAGAAAGCGAGTTGAAGAAAGGAGCTCAGGGGCACTGTAATTCACAAACCTGCAGAGTTATAAATGACAACTATCGTCCAAAAATATACTGAAGTAAGGCTGCCAAGAGGACTTGAAAGCGGGGCAGAATTGCAGGAAACCGATTTCAGGAGGTAGACTGGAATTGCATCGAAAGCATAGGAAAAGAGGCAGAACGTCCACAATGATGCACTTGGCCAAAAAGGGCGTATGCGTTTTTTCCTGAATATATTCAGGAAAAAACGCATACGCCCTTTTTGGCCAACCAAGCAAGCTTGCAAAGGAAATCTGCACTACAATGAAGTCTCACTTCCCCCCGGTCAAAAGGGCCATCTGAAAAAAGTGTAAAATCCAGAAAGGCAGGACAGGCCATGGAGAACTGGGAGCCTTGTTATGCTGATGGGCGGGATGTAAATTGCCAACAGACACTCGGGAGAAGTGTATGGTGTTTCCTGAAACATCTAAAAAACAAAGCAACAGAGCCTAGGGCACTTCCACTTATGGTCCTATAGCTTAGGGAAATTAAAATCAAAAAGATACAGCCACCCCAATGTTTGGGACGCCTCTGTTTACAAGAACCTCGTTTACCGTACAAGTTCAATATCACAGAAAGTGAAAAATGGATAAAGAACTTGTGGTACTTACGTACAATGCAGTATCACTCAGCAGTGAAATCTATGCCATCAGGCCCGTAGCAGCACAATGAGTGGATTCAGGTACGATGATTCTAACTGAAATAAGTCACACAGAAAAAGAAACATCATAAGATATCAGTAATACACGGAATGTAAACTTGGCTACACAGGAACTGAATTACAGAACAGAACAGGGTCTCAAATTTAGAAAACCAACTTATGCTTGTTTAAGGGGAAAGGTGAGTTGGGGTGCTGCATAAAACCAGAGATTGAAATGAGCACAGATAAAGTTCCTTAAGCCAAATATGGAATAGACAAGAGCTACTCCTTGCTCAACGAAATGGACTCAACACCGCATATTAAACGCCTAAGAGTGTACCTGACTCTTAAGTATCTTAAAACCTATGGATTGCTATGTCTCCGAAAGAGAATCAAGCATGTGTACAGGGACATAAACGCAGCAGTGATAGGATTGGAGAGGTTCGGTGAGCAAATGAAGACCCTTTGAAGTCATATTGCATGGTACCCATTCCACGGGTTTCAACTACCCAGGTTTAAGGTATTCTTCCTTCAGCTAAAACATGCATGTGGAACCTAGAGTATGATCAACCATGTGATCGGGAGACGTGTTCAAATATGTCTCAGTTTTCGTACCCTGGTACTCGGGTGCAACATTCCAGACGCTTTACTAACACTCTCCCGACTTGGAGAGTCAGTCCCTTTAACCTCCTGTTTGGCCCAGTTTGCAATTTCTGCGGAAGATGAACAGGAATAGCGAGAACCAATGAGAGACTAGCTGGAGGTGTCTGGACGGGCAAATTTAACTCTCATTTCCCACCAGGAAGAGGAAATAACCAAAGGCTCAGCGTGCCGTGCCGGAACCAGATTAGGGCCTGAAGCCATCCTGCGGTGTTGCGGCCAGCTCACAAGAAAGCGAGTTGAAGAAAGGAGCTCAGGGGCACTGTAATTCACAAACCTGCAGAGTTATAAATGACAACTATCGTCCAAAAATATACTGAAGTAAGGCTGCCAAGAGGACTTGAAAGCGGGGCAGAATTGCAGGAAACCGATTTCAGGAGGTAGACTGGAATTGCATCGAAAGCATAGGAAAAGAGGCAGAACGTCCACAATGATGCACTTGGCCAAAAAGGGCGTATGCGTTTTTTCCTGAATATATTCAGGAAAAAACGCATACGCCCTTTTTGGCCAACCAAGCAAGCTTGCAAAGGAAATCTGCACTACAATGAAGTCTCACTTCCCCCCGGTCAAAAGGGCCATCTGAAAAAAGTGTAAAATCCAGAAAGGCAGGACAGGCCATGGAGAACTGGGAGCCTTGTTATGCTGATGGGCGGGATGTAAATTGCCAACAGACACTCGGGAGAAGTGTATGGTGTTTCCTGAAACATCTAAAAAACAAAGCAACAGAGCCTAGGGCACTTCCACTTATGGTCCTATAGCTTAGGGAAATTAAAATCAAAAAGATACAGCCACCCCAATGTTTGGGACGCCTCTGTTTACAAGAACCTCGTTTACCGTACAAGTTCAATATCACAGAAAGTGAAAAATGGATAAAGAACTTGTGGTACTTACGTACAATGCAGT
This sequence comes from Globicephala melas, assembly GCF_963455315.2. Lineage (NCBI taxonomy): Eukaryota > Metazoa > Chordata > Mammalia > Artiodactyla > Delphinidae > Globicephala > Globicephala melas. Next base: position 475,336 of record NW_027207277.1, on the reverse strand, counting down.
ATCACTCAGCAGTGAAATCTATGTCATCAGGCCCGTAGCAGCACAATGAGTGGATTCAGGTACGATGATTCTAACTGAAATAAGTCACACAGAAAAAGAAACATCATAAGATATCAGTAATACACGGAATGTAAACTTGGCTACACAGGAACTGAATTACAGAACAGAACAGGGTCTCAAATTTAGAAAACCAACTTATGCTTGTTTAAGGGGAAAGGTGAGTTGGGGTGCTGCATAAAACCAGAGATTGAAATGAGCACAGATAAAGTTCCTTAAGCCAAATATGGAATAGACAAGAGCTACTCCTTGCTCAACGAAATGGACTCAACACCGCATATTAAACGCCTAAGAGTGTACCTGACTCTTAAGTATCTTAAAACCTATGGATTGCTATGTCTCCGAAAGAGAATCAAGCATGTGTACAGGGACATAAACGCAGCAGTGATAGGATTGGAGAGGTTCGGTGAGCAAATGAAGACCCTTTGAAGTCATATTGCATGGTACCCATTCCACGGGTTTCAACTACCCAGGTTTAAGGTATTCTTCCTTCAGCTAAAACATGCATGTGGAACCTAGAGTATGATCAACCATGTGATCGGGAGACGTGTTCAAATATGTCTCAGTTTTCGTACCCTGGTACTCGGGTGCAACATTCCAGACGCTTTACTAACACTCTCCCGACTTGGAGAGTCAGTCCCTTTAACCTCCTGTTTGGCCCAGTTTGCAATTTCTGCGGAAGATGAACAGGAATAGCGAGAACCAATGAGAGACTAGCTGGAGGTGTCTGGACGGGCAAATTTAACTCTCATTTCCCACCAGGAAGAGGAAATAACCAAAGGCTCAGCGTGCCGTGCCGGAACCAGATTAGGGCCTGAAGCCATCCTGCGGTGTTGCGGCCAGCTCACAAGAAAGCGAGTTGAAGAAAGGAGCTCAGGGGCACTGTAATTCACAAACCTGCAGAGTTATAAATGACAACTATCGTCCAAAAATATACTGAAGTAAGGCTGCCAAGAGGACTTGAAAGCGGGGCAGAATTGCAGGAAACCGATTTCAGGAGGTAGACTGGAATTGCATCGAAAGCATAGGAAAAGAGGCAGAACGTCCACAATGATGCACTTGGCCAAAAAGGGCGTATGCGTTTTTTCCTGAATATATTCAGGAAAAAACGCATACGCCCTTTTTGGCCAACCAAGCAAGCTTGCAAAGGAAATCTGCACTACAATGAAGTCTCACTTCCCCCCGGTCAAAAGGGCCATCTGAAAAAAGTGTAAAATCCAGAAAGGCAGGACAGGCCATGGAGAACTGGGAGCCTTGTTATGCTGATGGGCGGGATGTAAATTGCCAACAGACACTCGGGAGAAGTGTATGGTGTTTCCTGAAACATCTAAAAAACAAAGCAACAGAGCCTAGGGCACTTCCACTTATGGTCCTATAGCTTAGGGAAATTAAAATCAAAAAGATACAGCCACCCCAATGTTTGGGACGCCTCTGTTTACAAGAACCTCGTTTACCGTACAAGTTCAATATCACAGAAAGTGAAAAATGGATAAAGAACTTGTGGTACTTACGTACAATGCAGTATCACTCAGCAGTGAAATCTATGCCATCAGGCCCGTAGCAGCACAATGAGTGGATTCAGGTACGATGATTCTAACTGAAATAAGTCACACAGAAAAAGAAACATCATAAGATATCAGTAATACACGGAATGTAAACTTGGCTACACAGGAACTGAATTACAGAACAGAACAGGGTCTCAAATTTAGAAAACCAACTTATGCTTGTTTAAGGGGAAAGGTGAGTTGGGGTGCTGCATAAAACCAGAGATTGAAATGAGCACAGATAAAGTTCCTTAAGCCAAATATGGAATAGACAAGAGCTACTCCTTGCTCAACGAAATGGACTCAACACCGCATATTAAACGCCTAAGAGTGTACCTGACTCTTAAGTATCTTAAAACCTATGGATTGCTATGTCTCCGAAAGAGAATCAAGCATGTGTACAGGGACATAAACGCAGCAGTGATAGGATTGGAGAGGTTCGGTGAGCAAATGAAGACCCTTTGAAGTCATATTGCATGGTACCCATTCCACGGGTTTCAACTACCCAGGTTTAAGGTATTCTTCCTTCAGCTAAAACATGCATGTGGAACCTAGAGTATGATCAACCATGTGATCGGGAGACGTGTTCAAATATGTCTCAGTTTTCGTACCCTGGTACTCGGGTGCAACATTCCAGACGCTTTACTAACACTCTCCCGACTTGGAGAGTCAGTCCCTTTAACCTCCTGTTTGGCCCAGTTTGCAATTTCTGCGGAAGATGAACAGGAATAGCGAGAACCAATGAGAGACTAGCTGGAGGTGTCTGGACGGGCAAATTTAACTCTCATTTCCCACCAGGAAGAGGAAATAACCAAAGGCTCAGCGTGCCGTGCCGGAACCAGATTAGGGCCTGAAGCCATCCTGCGGTGTTGCGGCCAGCTCACAAGAAAACGAGTTGAAGAAAGGAGCTCAGGGGCACTGTAATTCACAAACCTGCAGAGTTATAAATGACAACTATCGTCCAAAAATATACTGAAGTAAGGCTGCCAAGAGGACTTGAAAGCGGGGCAGAATTGCAGGAAACCGATTTCAGGAGGTAGACTGGAATTGCATCGAAAGCATAGGAAAAGAGGCAGAACGTCCACAATGATGCACTTGGCCAAAAAGGGCGTATGCGTTTTTTCCTGAATATATTCAGGAAAAAACGCATACGCCCTTTTTGGCCAACCAAGCAAGCTTGCAAAGGAAATCTGCACTACAATGAAGTCTCACTTCCCCCCGGTCAAAAGGGCCATCTGAAAAAAGTGTAAAATCCAGAAAGGCAGGACAGGCCATGGAGAACTGGGAGCCTTGTTATGCTGATGGGCGGGATGTAAATTGCCAACAGACACTCGGGAGAAGTGTATGGTGTTTCCTGAAACATCTAAAAAACAAAGCAACAGAGCCTAGGGCACTTCCACTTATGGTCCTATAGCTTAGGGAAATTAAAATCAAAAAGATACAGCCACCCCAATGTTTGGGACGCCTCTGTTTACAAGAACCTCGTTTACCGTACAAGTTCAATATCACAGAAAGTGAAAAATGGATAAAGAACTTGTGGTACTTACGTACAATGCAGTATCACTCAGCAGTGAAATCTATGTCATCAGGCCCGTAGCAGCACAATGAGTGGATTCAGGTACGATGATTCTAACTGAAATAAGTCACACAGAAAAAGAAACATCATAAGATATCAGTAATACACGGAATATAAACTTGGCTACACAGGAACTGAATTACAGAACAGAACAGGGACTCAAATTTAGAAAACCAACTTATGCTTGTTTAAGGGGAAAGGTGAGTTGGGGTGCTGCATAAAACCAGAGATTGAAATGAGCACAGATAAAGTTCCTTAAGCCAAATATGGAATAGACAAGAGCTACTCCTTGCTCAACGAAATGGACTCAACACCGCATATTAAACGCCTAAGAATGTACCTGACTCTTAAGTATCTTAAAACCTATGGATTGCTATGTCTCCGAAAGAGAATCAAGCATGTGTACAGGGACATAAACGCAGCAGTGATAGGATTGGAGAGGTTCGGTGAGCAAATGAAGACCCTTTGAAGTCATATTGCATGGTACCCATTCCACGGGTTTCAACTACCCAGGTTTAAGGTATTCTTCCTTCAGCTAAAACATGCATGTGGAACCTAGAGTATGATCAACCATGTGATCGGGAGACGTGTTCAAATATGTCTCAGTTTTCGTACCCTGGTACTCGGGTGCAACATTCCAGACGCTTTACTAACACTCTCCCGACTTGGAGAGTCAGTCCCTTTAACCTCCTGTTTGGCCCAGTTTGCAATTTCTGCGGAAGATGAACAGGAATAGCGAGAACCAATGAGAGACTAGCTGGAGGTGTCTGGACGGGCAAATTTAACTCTCATTTCCCACCAGGAAGAGGAAATAACCAAAGGCTCAGCGTGCCGTGCCGGAACCAGATTAGGGCCTGAAGCCATCCTGCGGTGTTGCGGCCAGCTCACAAGAAAACGAGTTGAAGAAAGGAGCTCAGGGGCACTGTAATTCACAAACCTGCAGAGTTATAAATGACAACTATCGTCCAAAAATATACTGAAGTAAGGCTGCCAAGAGGACTTGAAAGCGGGGCAGAATTGCAGGAAACCGATTTCAGGAGGTAGACTGGAATTGCATCGAAAACATAGGAAAAGAGGCAGAACGTCCACAATGATGCACTTGGCCAAAAAGGGCGTATGCGTTTTTTCCTGAATATATTCAGGAAAAAACGCATACGCCCTTTTTGGCCAACCAAGCAAGCTTGCAAAGGAAATCTGCACTACAATGAAGTCTCACTTCCCCCCGGTCAAAAGGGCCATCTGAAAAAAGTGTAAAATCCAGAAAGGCAGGACAGGCCATGGAGAACTGGGAGCCTTGTTATGCTGATGGGCGGGATGTAAATTGCCAACAGACACTCGGGAGAAGTGTATGGTGTTTCCTGAAACATCTAAAAAACAAAGCAACAGAGCCTAGGGCACTTCCACTTATGGTCCTATAGCTTAGGGAAATTAAAATCAAAAAGATACAGCCACCCCAATGTTTGGGACGCCTCTGTTTACAAGAACCTCGTTTACCGTACAAGTTCAATATCACAGAAAGTGAAAAATGGATAAAGAACTTGTGGTACTTACGTACAATGCAGTATCACTCAGCAGTGAAATCTATGTCATCAGGCCCGTAGCAGCACAATGAGTGGATTCAGGTACGATGATTCTAACTGAAATAAGTCACACAGAAAAAGAAACATCATAAGATATCAGTAATACACGGAATGTAAACTTGGCTACACAGGAACTGAATTACAGAACAGAACAGGGTCTCAAATTTAGAAAACCAACTTATGCTTGTTTAAGGGGAAAGGTGAGTTGGGGTGCTGCATAAAACCAGAGATTGAAATGAGCACAGATAAAGTTCCTTAAGCCAAATATGGAATAGACAAGAGCTACTCCTTGCTCAACGAAATGGACTCAACACCGCATATTAAACGCCTAAGAATGTACCTGACTCTTAAGTATCTTAAAACCTATGGATTGCTATGTCTCCGAAAGAGAATCAAGCATGTGTACAGGGACATAAACGCAGCAGTGATAGGATTGGAGAGGTTCGGTGAGCAAATGAAGACCCTTTGAAGTCATATTGCATGGTACCCATTCCACGGGTTTCAACTACCCAGGTTTAAGGTATTCTTCCTTCAGCTAAAACATGCATGTGGAACCTAGAGTATGATCAACCATGTGATCGGGAGACGTGTTCAAATATGTCTCAGTTTTCGTACCCTGGTACTCGGGTGCAACATTCCAGACGCTTTACTAACACTCTCCCGACTTGGAGAGTCAGTCCCTTTAACCTCCTGTTTGGCCCAGTTTGCAATTTCTGCGGAAGATGAACAGGAATAGCGAGAACCAATGAGAGACTAGCTGGAGGTGTCTGGACGGGCAAATTTAACTCTCATTTCCCACCAGGAAGAGGAAATAACCAAAGGCTCAGCATGCCGTGCCGGAACCAGATTAGGGCCTGAAGCCATCCTGCGGTGTTGCGGCCAGCTCACAAGAAAACGAGTTGAAGAAAGGAGCTCAGGGGCACTGTAATTCACAAACCTGCAGAGTTATAAATGACAACTATCGTCCAAAAATATACTGAAGTAAGGCTGCCAAGAGGACTTGAAATCGGGGCAGAATTGCAGGAAACCGATTTCAGGAGGTAGACTGGAATTGCATTGAAAGCATAGGAAAAGAGGCAGAACGTCCACAATGATGCACTTGGCCGAAAAGGGCGTATGCGTTTTTTCCTGAATATATTCAGGAAAAAACGCATACGCCCTTTTTGGCCAACCAAGCAAGCTTGCAAAGGAAATCTGCACTACAGTGAAGTCTCACTTCCCCCCGATCAAAAGGGCCATCTGAAAAAAGTGTAAAATCCAGAAAGGCAGGACAGGCCATGGAGAACTGGGAGCCTTGTTATGCTGATGGGCGGGATGTAAATTGCCAACAGACACTCGGGAGAAGTGTATGGTGTTTCCTGAAACATCTAAAAAACAAAGCAACAGAGCCTAGGGCACTTCCACTTATGGTCCTATAGCTTAGGGAAATTAAAATCAAAAAGATACAGCCACCCCAATGTTTGGGACATCTCTGTTTACAAGAACCTCGTTTACCGTACAAGTTCAATATCACAGAAAGTGAAAAATGGATAAAGAACTTGTGGTACTTACGTACAATGCAGTATCACTCAGCAGTGAAATCTATGTCATCAGTCCCGTAGCAGCACAATGAGTGGATTCAGGTACGATGATTCTAACTGAAATAAGTCACACAGAAAAAGAAACATCATAAGATATCAGTAATACACGGAATGTAAACTTGGCTACACAGGAACTGAATTACAGAACAGAACAGGGTCTCAAATTTAGAAAACCAACTTATGCTTGTTTAAGGGGAAAGGTGAGTTGGGGTGCTGCATAAAACCAGAGATTGAAATGAGCACAGATAAAGTTCCTTAAGCCAAATATGGAATAGACAAGAGCTACTCCTTGCTCAACGAAATGGACTCAACACCGCATATTAAACGCCTAAGAATGTACCTGACTCTTAAGTATCTTAAAACCTATGGATTGCTATGTCTCCGAAAGAGAATCAAGCATGTGTACAGGGATATAAACGCAGCAGTGATTGGATTGGAGAGGTTCGGTGAGCAAATGAAGACCCTTTGAAGTCATATTGCATGGTACCCATTCCACGGGTTTCAACTACCCAGGTTTAAGGTATTCTTCCTTCAGCTAAAACATGCATGTGGAACCTAGAGTATGATCAACCATGTGATCGGGAGACGTGTTCAAATATGTCTCAGTTTTCGTACCCTGGTACAAGGGTGCAACATTCCAGACGCTTTACTAACACTCTCCCGACTTGGAGAGTCAGTCCCTTTAACCTCCTGTTTGGCCCAGTTTGCAATTTCTGCGGAAGATGAACAGGAATAGCGAGAACCAATGAGAGACTAGCTGGAGGTGTCTGGACGGGCAAATTTAACTCTCATTTCCCACCAGGAAGAGGAAATAACCAAAGGCTCAGCGTGCCGTGCCGGAACCAGATTAGGGCCTGAAGCCATCCTGCGGTGTTGCGGCCAACTCACAAGAAAGCGAGTTGAAGAAAGGAGCTCAGGGGCACTGTAATTCACAAACCTGCAGAGTTATAAATGACAACTATCGTCCAAAAACATACTGAAGTAAGGCTGCCAAGAGGACTTGAAAGCGGGGCAGAATTGCAGGAAACCGATTTCAGGAGGTAGACTGGAATTGCATTGAAAGCATAGGAAAAGAGGCAGAACGTCCACAATGATGCACTTGGCCAAAAAGGGCGTATGCGTTTTTTCCTGAATATATTCAGGAAAAAACGCATACGCCCTTTTTGGCCAACCAAGCAAGCTTGCAAAGGACATCTGCACTACAATGAAGTCTCACTTCCCCCCGGTCAAAAGGGCCATCTGAAAAAAGTGTAAAATCCAGAAAGGCAGGACAGGCCATGGAGAACTGGGAGCCTTGTTATGCTGATGGGCGGGATGTAAACTGCCAACAGACACTCGGGAGAAGTGTATGGTGTTTCCTGAAACATCTAAAAAACAAAGCAACAGAGCCTAGGGCACTTCCACTTATGGTCCTATAGCTTAGGGAAATTAAAATCAAAAAGATACAGCCACCCCAATGTTTGGGACGCCTCTGTTTACAAGAACCTCGTTTACCGTACAAGTTCAATATCACAGAAAGTGAAAAATGGATAAAGAACTTGTGGTACTTACGTACAATGCAGTATCACTCAGCAGTGAAATCTATGTCATCAGGCCCGTAGCAGCACAATGAGTGGATTCAGGTACGATGATTCTAACTGAAATAAGTCACACAGAAAAAGAAACATCATAAGATATCAGTAATACACGGAATGTAAACTTGGCTACACAGGAACTGAATTACAGAACAGAACAGGGTCTCAAATTTAGAAAACCAACTTATGCTTGTTTAAGGGGAAAGGTGAGTTGGGGTGCTGCATAAAACCAGAGATTGAAATGAGCACAGATAAAGTTCCTTAAGCCAAATATGGAATAGACAAGAGCTACTCCTTGCTCAACGAAATGGACTCAACACCGCATATTAAACGCCTAAGAATGTACCTGGCTCTTAAGTATCTTAAAACCTATGGATTGCTATGTCTCCGAAAGAGAATCAAGCATGTGTACAGGGACATAAACGCAGCAGTGATAGGATTGGAGAGGTTCGGTGAGCAAATGAAGACCCTTTGAAGTCATATTGCATGGTACCCATTCCACGGGTTTCAACTACCCAGGTTTAAGGTATTCTTCCTTCAGCTAAAACATGCATGTGGAACCTAGAGTATGATCAACCATGTGATCGGGAGACGTGTTCAAATATGTCTCAGTTTTCGTACTCTGGTACTCGGGTGCAACATTCCAGACGCTTTACTAACACTCTCCCGACTTGGAGAGTCAGTCCCTTTAACCTCCTGTTTGGCCCAGTTTGCAATTTCTGCGGAAGATGAACAGGAATAGCGAGAACCAATGAGAGACTAGCTGGAGGTGTCTGGACGGGCAAATTTAACTCTCATTTCCCACCAGGAAGAGGAATTAACCAAAGGCTCAGCGTGCCGTGCCGGAACCAGATTAGGGCCTGAAGCCATCCTGCGCTGTTGCGGCCAGCTCACAAGAAAGCGAGTTGAAGAATGGAGCTCAGGGGCACTGTAATTCACAAACCTGCAGAGTTATAAATGACAGCTATCGTCCAAAAATATACTGAAGTAAGGCTGCCAAGAGGACTTGAAAGCGGGGCAGAATTGCAGGAAACCGATTTCAGGAGGTAGACTGGAATTGCATTGAAAGCATAGGAAAAGAGGCAGAACGTGCACAATGATGCACTTGGCCAAAAAGGGCGTATGCGTTTTTTCCTGAATATATTCAGGAAAAAACGCATACGGCCATTTTGGCCAACCAAGCAAACTTGCAAAGGAAATCTGTACTACAATGAAGTCTCACTTCCCCCCGGTCAAAAGGGCCATCTGAAAAAAGTGTAAAATCCAGAAAGGCAGGACAGGCCATGGAGAACTGGGAGCCTTGTTATGCTGATGGGTGGGATGTAAATTGCCAACAGACACTGGGGAGAAGTGTATGGTGTTTCCTGAAACATCTAAAAAACAAAGCAACAGAGCCTAGGGCACTTCCACTTATGGTCCTATAGCTTAGGGAAATTAAAATCAAAAAGACACAGCCACCCCGAAGTTTGGAACGGCTCTGTTTACAAGAACCTCGTTTACAGTACAAGTTCAACATCGCAGAAAGTGAAAAATGGTTAAAGAAGTTGTGGTATTTACTTACAAAGCAATATCACTCAGCAATGAAATCTATGTCATCAGGCCCTTAGCAGCACAATGAGTGGATTCAGGTATGATGATTCTAACTGAAATAAGTCACACAGAAAAAGAAACATCATAAGATATCAGTAATACACGGAATGTAAACTTGGCTACACAGGAACTGAATTCCAATACAGAACAGGGTCTCAAATTTAGAAAACCAACTTATGCTTGCTTAAGGGGAAAGGTGAGTTGGGGTGCTGCATAAAACCAGAGATTGAAATGAGCACAGATAAAGTTCCTTAAGCCAAATATGGAATAGACAAGAGCTACTCCTTGCTCAACGAAATGGACTCAACACCCCATATTAAACGCCTAAGAATGTACCTGACTAGTAAGTATCTTAAAACCTATGGATTGCTATGTCTCCAAAAGAGAATCAAGCGTGTGTACAGGGGCATAAACGCAGCAGTGATAGGATTGGAGAGGTTCGGTGAGCAAATGAAGACCCTTTGAAGTCATATTGCATGGTACCCATTCCACGGGTTTCAACTACCCAGGTTTAAGGTATTCTTCCTTCAGCTAAAACATGCATGTGGAACCCAGAGTATGATCAACCGTGTGAACGGGAGACGTGTTCAAATATGTCTCAGTTTTCCTCCCCTGGTACTCGGGTGCAACATTCCAGACGCTTTACTAACACTCTCCCCACTTGGAGTGTCAGCGCCTTTAACCACCTGTTTGGCCCAGTTTGCAATTTCTGCGGAAGATGAACAGGAATAGGGAGAACCAATGAGAGACTAGCTGGAGGTGTCTGGACGGGCAAATTTAACTCTCATTTCCCACCAGGAAGAGGAATTAACCAAAGGCTCAGCGTGCCGTGCCGGAACCAGATTAGGGCCTGAAGCCATCCTGCGGTGTTGCGGCCAGCTCACAAGAAAGCGAGTTGAAGAAAGGAGCTCAGGGGCACTGTAATTCACAAACCTGCAGAGTTATAAATGACAGCTATCGTCCAAAAATATACTGAAGTAAGGCTGCCAAGAGGACTTGAAAGCGGGGCAGAATTGCAGGAAACCGATTTCAGGAGGTAGACTGGAATTGCATTGAAAGCATAGGAAAAGAGGCAGAACGTCCACAATGATGCACTTGGCCAAAAAGGGCGTATGCGTTTTTTCCTGAATATATTCAGGAAAAAACGCATACGCCCTTTTTGGCCAACCAAGCAAGCTTGCAAAGGAAATCTGCACTACAATGAAGTCTCACTTCCCCCCGGTCAAAAGGGCCATCTGAAAAAAGTGTAAAATCCAGAAAGGCAGGACAGGCCATGGAGAACTGGGAGCCTTGTTATGCTGATGGGCGGGATGTAAATTGCCAACAGACACTCGGGAGAAGTGTATGGTGTTTCCTGAAACATCTAAAAAACAAAAGAACAGAGCATAGGGCACTTCCACTTATGGTCCAATAGTTTAGGGAAATTAAAATCAAAAAGACACAGCCACCCCAAAGTTTGGGACGCCTCTGTTTACAAGAACCTCGTTTACCGTACAAGTTCAATATCACAGAAAGTGAAAAATGGATAAAGAACTTGTGGTACTTATGTACAATGCAGTATCACTCAGCAATGAAATCTATGTCATCAGGCCCGTAGCAGCATAATGAGTGGATTCAGGTACGATGATTCTAACTGAAATAAGTCACACAGAAAAAGAAACATCATAAGATATCACTAATACACGGAATGTAAACTGGGCTACACAGGAACTGAATTACAGAACAGAACAGGGTCTCAAATTTAGAAAACAAACTTATGCTTGCTTAAGGGGAAAGGTGAGTTGGGGTGCTGCATAAAAGCAGAGATTGAAATGAGCACAGATAAAGTTCCTTAAGCCAAATACGGAATAGACAAGGGCTACTCCTTGCTCAACGAAATGGACTCAACACCGCATAATAAACGCCTAAGAATGTACCTGACTAGTAAGTATCTTAAATCCTATGGATTGCTATGTCTCCAAAAGAGAATCAAGCGTGTGTACAGGGGCATAAACGCAGCAGTGATAGGATTGGAGAGGTTCGGTGAGCAAATGAAGACCCTTTGAAGTCATATTGCATGGTACCCATTCCACGGGTTTCAACTACCCAGTTTTAAGGTATTGTTCCTTCAGCTAAAACATGCATGTGGAACCTAGAGTATGATCAACCATGTGATCGGGAGACGTGTTCAAATATGTCTCAGTTTTCGTACCCTGGTACTCGGGTGCAACATTCCAGACGCTTTACTAACACTCTCCCGACTTGGAGAGTCAGTCCCTTTAACCTCCTGTTTGGCCCAGTTTGCAATTTCTGCGGAAGATGAACAGGAATAGCGAGAACCAATGAGAGACTAGCTGGAGGTGTCTGGACGGGCAAATTTAACTCTCATTTCCCACCAGGAAGAGGAATTAACCAAAGGCTCAGCGTGCCGTGTCGGAACCAGATTAGGGCCTGAAGCCATCCTGCGCTGTTGCGGCCAGCTCACAAGAAAGCGAGTTGAAGAATGGAGCTCAGGGGCACTGTAATTCACAAACCTGCAGAGTTATAAATGACAGCTATCGTCCAAAAATATACTGAAGTAAGGCTGCCAAGAGGACTTGAAAGCGGGGCAGAATTGCAGGAAACCGATTTCAGGAGGTAGACTGGAATTGCATTGAAAGCATAGGAAAAGAGGCAGAACGTCCACAATGATGCACTTGGCCAAAAAGGGCGTATGCGTTTTTTCCTGAATATATTCAGGAAAAAACGCATACGCCCTTTTTGGCCAACCAAGCAAGCTTGCAAAGGAAATCTGCACTACAATGAAGTCTCACTTCCCCCCGGTCAAAAGGGCCATCTGAAAAAAGTGTAAAATCCAGAAAGGCAGGACAGGCCATGGAGAACTGGGAGCCTTGTTATGCTGATGGGCGGGATGTAAATTGCCAACAGACACTCGGGAGAAGTGTATGGTGTTTCCTGAAACATCTAAAAAACAAAGCAACAGAGCCTAGGGCACTTCCACTTATGGTCCTATAGCTTAGGGAAATTAAAATCAAAAAGACACAGCCACCCCGAAGTTTGGAACCGCTCTGTTTACAAGAACCTCGTTTACAGTACAAGTTCAACATCGCAGAAAGTGAAAAATGGTTAAAGAAGTTGTGGTATTTACTTACAAAGCAATATCACTCAGCAATGAAATCTATGTCATCAGGCCCTTAGCAGCACAATGAGTGGATTCAGGTATGATGATTCTAACTGAAATAAGTCACACAGAAAAAGAAACATCATAAGGTATCAGTAATACACGGAATGTAAACTTGGCTACACAGGAACTGAATTCCAATACAGAACAGGGTCTCAAATTTAGAAAACCAACTTATGCTTGCTTAAGGGGAAAGGTGAGATGGGGTGCTGCATAAAACCAGAGATTGAAATGAGCACAGATAAAGTTCCTTAAGCCAAATATGGAATAGACAAGAGCTACTCCTTGCTCAACGAAATGGACTCAACACCCCATATTAAACGCCTAAGAATGTACCTGACTAGTAAGTATCTTAAAACCTATGGATTGCTATGTCTCCAAAAGAGAATCAAGCGTGTGTACAGGGGCATAAACGCAGCAGTGATAGGATTGGAGAGGTTCGGTGAGCAAATGAAGACCCTTTGAAGTCATATTGCATGGTACCCATTCCACGGGTTTCAACTACCCAGGTTTAAGGTATTCTTCCTTCAGCTAAAACATGCATGTGGAACCCAGAGTATGATCAACCGTGTGAACGGGAGACGTGTTCAAATATGTCTCAGTTTTCCTCCCCTGGTACTCGGGTGCAACATTCCAGACGCTTTACTAACACTCTCCCCACTTGGAGTGTCAGCGCCTTTAACCACCTGTTTGGCCCAGTTTGCAATTTCTGCGGAAGATGAACAGGAATAGGGAGAACCAATGAGAGACTAGCTGGAGGTGTCTGGACGGGCAAATTTAACTCTCATTTCCCACCAGGAAGAGGAATTAACCAAAGGCTCAGCGTGCCGTGCCGGAACCAGATTAGGGCCTGAAGCCATCCTGCGCTGTTGCGGCCAGCTCACAAGAAAGCGAGTTGAAGAAAGGAGCTCAGGGGCACTGTAATTCACAAACCTGCAGAGTTATAAATGACAGCTATCGTCCAAAAATATACTGAAGTAAGGCTGCCAAGAGGACTTGAAAGCGGGGCAGAATTGCAGGAAACCGATTTCAGGAGGTAGACTGGAATTGCATTGAAAGCATAGGAAAAGAGGCAGAACGTCCACAATGATGCACTTGGCCAAAAAGGGCGTATGCGTTTTTTCCTGAATATATTCAGGAAAAAACACATACGCCCTTTTTGGCCAACCAAGCAAGCTTGCAAAGGAAATCTGCACTACAATGAAGTCTCACTTCCCCCCGGTCAAAAGGGCCATCTGAAAAAAGTGTAAAATCCAGAAAGGCAGGACAGGCCATGGAGAACTGGGAGCCTTGTTATGCTGATGGGCGGGATGTAAATTGCCAACAGACACTCGGGAGAAGTGTATGGTGTTTCCTGAAACATCTAAAAAACAAAGCAACAGAGCCTAGGGCACTTCCACTTATGGTCCAATAGTTTAGGGAAATTAAAATCGAAAAGACACAGCCACCCCAAGTTGGGGACGCCTCTGTTTACAAGAACCTCGTTTACAGTACAAGGTGAACATCGCAGAAAGTGAAAAATGGATAAAGAAGTTGTGGTATTTACTTACAAAGCAGTATCACTCAGCAATGAAATCTATGTCATCAGGCCCTTAGCAGCACAATGAGTGGATTCAGGTACCATGATTCTAACTGAAATAAGTGACACAGAAGAAGAAACATCATAAGATATCACTAATACACGGAATGTAAACTTGGCTACACAGGAACTGAATTCCAAAACAGAACAGGGTCTCAAATTTAGAAAACCAACTTATGCTTGCTTAAGGGGAAAGGTGAGTTGGGGTGCTGCATAAAACCAGAGATTGAAATGAGCACAGATAACGTTCTATAAGGCAAATATGGAATAGACAAGAGCTACTCCTTGCTCAACGAAATGGACTCAACACCCCATATTCAACGCCTAGGAATATACCTGCCTAGTAAGAATCATAAAAGCAATGGATTTATATATCTCTGTAAGAGAATCAAGAGTGTGTACAGCGGCATTAAAGCAGTGAAAATCAGCTAAATCCCATATTAAAAATAAATTTCTTAAACAAAACACAATGACAGTGAAATAGAGAGCAATACTTAAGTAATTCATTCAAGGCTTCTGATGCAACCTGCATTTACCATATCTACACCCAGAGCTGGGTGACACATAAGGCTGGACACTTGGGGCTCATAAGATTGGTGAGGTTCGGTGAGCAAATGCAGACCCTTTGAAGTCATATTGCATGGTACCCATTCCATGGGTCTCAACTCTCCAGGTTTAAGGGATTCTTCCTTCAGCTAAAACATGCATGTGGAATCCAGAGTATGATCCACCGTGTGATCGAGAAACGTGTTCAAATGTGTCTCACTTTTCGTTCCCTGGTACTCGGGTGCAACATTCCAGACACTTTACTAACACTCTCCCGACTTGGAGAGTCAGTCCCTTTAACCTCCTGTTTGGCCCAGTTTGCAATTTCTGCAGAAGATGAACAGGAATAGGGAGAACCAATGAGAGACTAGCTGGAGGTGTCTGGACGGGCAAATTTAACTCTCATTTCCCACAGGGAAGAGGAATAAACCAAAGGCTCAGCATGCCATGCCGGAACCAGATTAGGGCCTGAAGCAATCCTGCGGTGTTGTGGCCAGCTCAACAGAAAGCGAGTTGAAGAAAGGAGCTCAGGGGCACTGTAATTCACAAACCTGCAGATTTATAAATGACAGCTATTGTCCGAAAATATACTGAAGTAGGGCTGCCAAGAGGACTTGAATGCGGGGCAGAATTGCAGGAAACCGATTTCAGGAGGAATCGGAATTGGATTGCATTTAAAACACAGGAAAAGAGGAAGAACGTCGACAATGATGCACTTGGCCAAAAAGGGCGTATGTGTTTTTTCCTGAATATATTCAGGAAAAAACGCATACGCCCTTTTTGGCCAACCAAGCAAGCTTGCAAAGGAAATCTGCACTACAATGAAGTCTCACTTCCCCCCCCCCCCCCGGTCAAAAGGGCCATCTGAAAAAAGTGTAAAATCCAGAAAGGCAGAACAGGCCACGGAGAACTGGGAGCCTTGTTATGCTGATGGGCGGGATGTAAATTCCCAACAGCCGCTCTGTAGAAGTGTATGGTGTTTCCTGAAACATCTAAAAAACAAAGCAACAGAGCCTAGGGCACTTCCACTTATGGTCCTATAGCTTAGGGAAATTAAAATCAAAAAGACACAGCCACCCCAAAATTTGGGACGGCTCTTTTTACAGGAATCTCTTCTGCGGCACAAGTTAAATATCCCAGAGAGCAAATAATGGATAAAGAAGTTGCGGTACTTATGTACAACAGAATACCACTCAGCAATGAAATCTATGTCACCAGGCCCGTACCAGCATAATGAGTGGATTGAGGCACGATGATTCTAAGTGAAATAAGTCACACAGAAAAACAAACATCATAAGGTATCACTAATACACGGAATGTGAACTTGGCTACACATGAACTGAATTACAAAACAGAACAGGGTCTCAAATTTAGAAAACCAACTTATGCTTGCTTAAGGGGGAAGGTGAGTTGGGGTGCTGCATAAAAGCAGAGTTTGAAATTAGCACAGATACCGTTCCATAAGCCAAATATGTAATAGACAAGACCTACCCCTTGCTCAACGAAATGGATTCAACAATGAGGTATCACCTCACACCTGGTAGAATAGGCATCATAGAAAATCTACAAACAAAAAATGCTGGAAAGGGTGTGGAGAAAAGGAACCCTCTTCCACTATTGTTGGGAATATAAATTGATACAGTCATTATGGAGAACAATATGGAATTTCTTAAGAAAAACTACCCAGGTTTAAGGTATTCTTCCTTCAGCTAAAACATGCATGTGGAACCTAGAGTATGATCAACCATGTGATCGGGAGACGTGTTCAAATATGTCTCAGTTTTCGTACCCTGGTACTCGGGTGCAACATTCCAGACGCTTTACTAACACTCTCCCGACTTGGAGAGTCAGTCCCTTTAACCTCCTGTTTGGCCCAGTTTGCAATTTCTGCGGAAGATGAACAGGAATAGCGAGAACCAATGAGAGACTAGCTGGAGGTGTCTGGACGGGCAAATTTAACTCTCATTTCCCACCAGGAAGAGGAAATAACCAAAGGCTCAGCGTGCCGTGCCGGAACCAGATTAGGGCCTGAAGCCATCCTGCGGTGTTGCGGCCAGCTCACAAGAAAGCGAGTTGAAGAAAGGAGCTCAGGGGCACTGTAATTCACAAACCTGCAGAGTTATAAATGACAACTATCGTCCAAAAATATACTGAAGTAAGGCTGCCAAGAGGACTTGAAAGCGGGGCAGAATTGCAGGAAACCGATTTCAGGAGGTAGACTGGAATTGCATCGAAAGCATAGGAAAAGAGGCAGAACGTCCACAATGATGCACTTGGCCAAAAAGGGCGTATGCGTTTTTTCCTGAATATATTCAGGAAAAAACGCATACGCCCTTTTTGGCCAACCAAGCAAGCTTGCAAAGGAAATCTGCACTACAATGAAGTCTCACTTCCCCCCGGTCAAAAGGGCCATCTGAAAAAAGTGTAAAATCCAGAAAGGCAGGACAGGCCATGGAGAACTGGGAGCCTCGTTATACTGATGGGCGGGATGTACATTGCCAACAGACACTCGGGAGAAGTGTATGGTGTTTCCTGAAACATCTAAAAAACAAAGCAACAGAGCCTAGGGCACTTCCACTTATGGTCCTATAGCTTAGGGAAATTAAAATCAAAAAGATACAGCCACCCCAATGTTTGGGACGCCTCTGTTTACAAGAACCTCGTTTACCGTACAAGTTCAATATCACAGAAAGTGAAAAATGGATAAAGAACTTGTGGTACTTACGTACAATGCAGTATCACTCAGCAGTGAAATCTATGTCATCAGGCCCATAGCAGCACAATGAGTGGATTCAGGTACGATGATTCTAACTGAAATAAGTCACACAGAAAAAGAAACATCATAAGATATCAGTAATACACGGAATGTAAACTTGGCTACACAGGAACTGAATTACAGAACAGAACAGGGTCTCAAATTTAGAAAACCAACTTATGCTTCTTTAAGGGTAAAGGTGAGTTGGGGTGCTGCATAAAACCAGAGATTGAAATGAGCACAGATAAAGTTCCTTAAGCCAAATATGGAATAGACAAGAGCTACTCCTTGCTCAACGAAATGGACTCAACACCGCATATTAAACGCCTAAGAATGTACCTGACTCTTAAGTATCTTAAAACCTATAGATTGCTATGTCTCCGAAAGAGAATCAAGCATGTGTACAGGGACATAAACGCAGCAGTGATAGGATTGGAGAGGTTCGGTGAGCAAATGAAGACCCTTTGAAGTCATATTGCATGGTACCCATTCCAAGGGTTTCAACTACACAGGTTTAAGGTATTCTTCCTTCAGCTAAAACATGCATGTGGAACCTAGAGTATGATCAACCATGTGATCGGGAGACGTGTTCAAATATGTCTCAGTTTTCGTACCCTGGTACTCGGGTGCAACATTCCAGACGCTTTACTAACACTCTCCCGACTTGGAGAGTCAGTCCCTTTAACCTCCTGTTTGGCCCAGTTTGCAATTTCTGCGGAAGATGAACAGGAATAGCGAGAACCAATGAGAGACTAGCTGGAGGTGTCTGGACGGGCAAATTTAACTCCCATTTCCCACCAGGAAGAGGAAATAACCAAAGGCTCAGCGTGCCGTGCCGGAACCAGATTAGGGCCTGAAGCCATCCTGCGGTGTTGCGGCCAGCTCACAAGAAAACGAGTTGAAGAAAGGAGCTCAGGGGCACTGTAATTCACAAACCTGCAGAGTTATAAATGACAACTATCGTCCAAAAATATACTGAAGTAAGGCTGCCAAGAGGACTTGAAAGCGGGGCAGAATTGCAGGAAACCGATTTCAGGAGGTAGACTGGAATTGCATTGAAAGCATAGGAAAAGAGGCAGAACGTCCACAATGATGCACTTGGCCAAAAAGGGCGTATGCGTTTTTTCCTGAATATATTCAGGAAAAAACGCATACGCCCTTTTTGGCCAACCAAGCAAGCTTGCAAAGGAAATCTGCACTACAATGAAGTCTCACTTCCCCCCGGTCAAAAGGGCCATCTGAAAAAAGTGTAAAATCCAGAAAGGCAGGACAGGCCATGGAGAACTGGGAGCCTTGTTATGCTGATGGGCGGGATGTACATTGCCAACAGACACTCGGGAGAAGTGTATGGTGTTTCCTGAAACATCTAAAAAACAAAGCAACAGAGCCTAGGGCACTTCCACTTATGGTCCTATAGCTTAGGGAAATTAAAATCAAAAAGACACAGCCACCCCAATGTTTGGGACGCCTCTGTTTACAAGAACCTCGTTTACCGTACAAGTTCAATATCACAGAAAGTGAAAAATGGATAAAGAACTTGTGGTACTTACGTACAATGCAGTATCACTCAGCAGTGAAATCTATGTCATCAGGCCCATAGCAGCACAATGAGTGGATTCAGGTACGATGATTCTAACTGAAATAAGTCACACAGAAAAAGAAACATCATAAGATATCAGTAATACACGGAATGTAAACTTGGCTACACAGGAACTGAATTACAGAACAGAACAGGGTCTCAAATTTAGAAAACCAACTTATGCTTGTTTAAGGGTAAAGGTGAGTTGGGGTGCTGCATAAAACCAGAGATTGAAATGAGCACAGATAAAGTTCCTTAAGCCAAATATGGAATAGACAAGAGCTACTCCTTGCTCAACGAAATGGACTCAACACCCCATATTAAACGCCTAAGAATGTACCTGACTCTTAAGTATCTTAAAACCTATGGATTGCTATGTCTCCGA
Organism: Globicephala melas; assembly: GCF_963455315.2. Classification (NCBI taxonomy): domain Eukaryota; kingdom Metazoa; phylum Chordata; class Mammalia; order Artiodactyla; family Delphinidae; genus Globicephala; species Globicephala melas. The sequence continues at coordinate 455,831 of NW_027207277.1, read as the reverse complement.
AAGAGAATCAAGCATGTGTACAGGGACATAAACGCAGCAGTGATAGGATTGGAGAGGTTCGGTGAGCAAATGAAGACCCTTTGAAGTCATATTGCATGGTACCCATTCCACGGGTTTCAACTACCCAGGTTTAAGGTATTCTTCCTTCAGCTAAAACATGCATGTGGAACCTAGAGTATGATCAACCATGTGATCGGGAGACGTGTTCAAATATGTCTCAGTTTTCGTACCCTGGTACTCGGGTGCAACATTCCAGACGCTTTACTAACACTCTCCCGACTTGGAGAGTCAGTCCCTTTAACCTCCTGTTTGGCCCAGTTTGCAATTTCTGCGGAAGATGAACAGGAATAGCGAGAACCAATGAGAGACTAGCTGGAGGTGTCTGGACGGGCAAATTTAACTCTCATTTCCCACCAGGAAGAGGAAATAACCAAAGGCTCAGCGTGCCGTGCCGGAACCAGATTAGGGCCTGAAGCCATCCTGCGGTGTTGCGGCCAGCTCACAAGAAAGCGAGTTGAAGAAAGGAGCTCAGGGCACTGTAATTCACAAACCTGCAGAGTTATAAATGACAACTATCGTCCAAAAATATACTGAAGTAAGGCTGCCAAGAGGACTTGAAAGCGGGGCAGAATTGCAGGAAACCGATTTCAGGAGGTAGACTGGAATTGCATTGAAAGCATAGGAAAAGAGGCAGAACGTCCACAATGATGCACTTGGCCAAAAAGGGCGTATGCGTTTTTTCCTGAATATATTCAGGAAAAAACGCATACGCCCTTTTTGGCCAACCAAGCAAGCTTGCAAAGGAAATCTGCACTACAATGAAGTCTCACTTCCCCCCGGTCAAAAGGGCCATCTGAAAAAAGTGTAAAATCCAGAAAGGCAGGACAGGCCATGGAGAACTGGGAGCCTTGTTATGCTGATGGGCGGGATGTAAATTGCCAACAGACACTCGGGAGAAGTGTATGGTGTTTCCTGAAACATCTAAAAAACAAAGCAACAGAGCCTAGGGCACTTCCACTTATGGTCCTATAGCTTAGGGAAATTAAAATCAAAAAGATACAGCCACCCCAATGTTTGGGACGCCTCTGTTTACAAGAACCTCGTTTACCGTACAAGTTCAATATCACAGAAAGTGAAAAATGGATAAAGAACTTGTGGTACTTACGTACAATGCAGTATCACTCAGCAGTGAAATCTATGTCATCAGGCCCGTAGCAGCACAATGAGTGGATTCAGGTACGATGATTCTAACTGAAATAAGTCACACAGAAAAAGAAACATCATAAGATATCAGTAATACACGGAATGTAAACTTGGCTACACAGGAACTGAATTACAGAACAGAACAGGGTCTCAAATTTAGAAAACCAACTTATGCTTGTTTAAGGGTAAAGGTGAGTTGGGGTGCTGCATAAAACCAGAGATTGAAATGAGCACAGATAAAGTTCCTTAAGCCAAATATGGAATAGACAAGAGCTACTCCTTGCTCAACGAAATGGACTCAACACCGCATATTAAACGCCTAAGAATGTACCTGACTCTTAAGTATCTTAAAACCGATGGATTGCTATGTCTCCGAAAGAGAATCAAGCATGTGTACAGGGACATAAACGCAGCAGTGATAGGATTGGAGAGGTTCGGTGAGCAAATGAAGACCCTTTGAAGTCACATTGCATGATACCCATTCCACGGGTTTTAACTACCCAGGTTTAAGGTATTCTTCCTTCAGCTAAAACATGCATGTGGAACCTAGAGTATGATCAACCATGTGATCGGGAGACGTGTTCAAATATGTCTCAGTTTTCGTACCCTGGTACTCGGGTGCAACATTCCAGACGCTTTACTAACACTCTCCCGACTTGGAGAGTCAGTCCCTTTAACCTCCTGTTTGGCCCAGTTTGCAATTTCTGCGGAAGATGAACAGGAATAGCGAGAACCAATGAGAGACTAGCTGGAGGTGTCTGGACGGGCAAATTTAACTCTCATTTCCCACCAGGAAGAGGAAATAACCAAAGGCTCAGCGTGCCGTGCCGGAACCAGATTAGGGCCTGAAGCCATCCTGCGGTGTTGCGGCCAGCTCACAAGAAAACGAGTTGAAGAAAGGAGCTCAGGGGCACTGTAATTCACAAACCTGCAGAGTTATAAATGACAACTATCGTCCAAAAATATACTGAAGTAAGGCTGCCAAGAGGACTTGAAAGCGGGGCAGAATTGCAGGAAACCGATTTCAGGAGGTAGACTGGAATTGCATTGAAAGCATAGGAAAAGAGGCAGAACGTCCACAATGATGCACTTGGCCAAAAAGGGCGTATGCGTTTTTTCCTGAATATATTCAGGAAAAAACGCATACGCCCTTTTTGGCCAACCAAGCAAGCTTGCAAAGGAAATCTGCACTACAATGAAGTCTCACTTCCCCCTGGTCAAAAGGGCCATCTGAAAAAAGTGTAAAATCCAGAAAGGCAGGACAGGCCATGGAGAACTGGGAGCCTTGTTATACTGATGGGCGGGATGTACATTGCCAACAGACACTCGGGAGAAGTGTATGGTGTTTCCTGAAACATCTAAAAAACAAAGCAACAGAGCCTAGGGCACTTCCACTTATGGTCCTATAGCTTAGGGAAATTAAAATCAAAAAGATACAGCCACCCCAATGTTTGGGACGCCTCTGTTTACAAGAACCTCGTTTACCGTACAAGTTCAATATCACAGAAAGTGAAAAATGGATAAAGAACTTGTGGTACTTACGTACAATGCAGTATCACTCAGCAGTGAAATCTATGTCATCAGGCCCGTAGCAGCACAATGAGTGGATTCAGGTACGATGATTCTAACTGAAATAAGTCACACAGAAAAAGAAACATCATAAGATATCAGTAATACACGGAATGTAAACTTGGCTACACAGGAACTGAATTACAGAACAGAACAGGGTCTCAAATTTAGAAAACCAACTTATGCTTGTTTAAGGGTAAAGGTGAGTTGGGGTGCTGCATAAAACCAGAGATTGAAATGAGCACAGATAAAGTTCCTTAAGCCAAATATGGAATAGACAAGAGCTACTCCTTGCTCAACGAAATGGACTCAACACCGCATATTAAACGCCTAAGAATGTACCTGACTCTTAAGTATCTTAAAACCTATGGATTGCTATGTCTCCGAAAGAGAATCAAGCATGTGTACAGGGACATAAACGCAGCAGTGATAGGATTGGAGAGGTTCGGTGAGCAAATGAAGACCCCTTGAAGTCATATTGCATGGTACCCATTACACGGGTCTCAACTCTCCAGGTTTAAGGTATTCTTCCTTCAGCTAAAACATGCATGTGGAACCTAGAGTATGATCAACCATGTGATCGGGAGACGTGTTCAAATATGTCTCAGTTTTCGTACCCTGGTACTCGGGTGCAACATTCCAGACGCTTTACTAACACTCTCCCGACTTGGAGAGTCAGTCCCTTTAACCTCCTGTTTGGCCCAGTTTGCAATTTCTGCGGAAGATGAACAGGAATAGCGAGAACCAATGAGAGACTAGCTGGAGGTGTCTGGACGGGCAAATTTAACTCTCATTTCCCACCAGGAAGAGGAGTTAACCAAAGGCTCAGCGTGCCATGCCGGAACCAGATTAGGGCCTGAAGCCATCCTGTGCTGTTGCGGCCAGCTCACAAGAAAGCGAGTTGAAGAATGGAGCTCAGGGGCACTGTAGTTCACAAACCTGCAGAGTTATAAATGACAGCTATCGTCCAAAAATATACTGAAGTAAGGCTGCCAAGAGGACTTGAAAGCGGGGCAGAATTGCAGGAAACCGATTTCAGGAGGTAGACTGGAATTGCATTGAAAGCATAGGAAAAGAGGCAGAACGTCCACAATGATGCACTTGGCCAAAAAGGGCGTATGCGTTTTTTCCTGAATATATTCAGGAAAAAACTCATACGGCCATTTTGGCCAACCAAGCAAACTTGCAAAGGAAATCTGTACTACAATGAAGTCTCACTTCCCCCCGGTCAAAAGGGCCATCTGAAAAAAGTGTAAAATCCAGAAAGGCAGGACAGGCCATGGAGAACTGGGAGCCTTGTTATGCTGATGGGTGGGATGTAAATTGCCAACAGACACTCAGGAGAAGTGTATGGTGTTTCCTGAAACATCTAAAAAACAAAGCAACAGAGCCTAGGGCACTTCCACTTATGGTCCTATAGCTTAGGGAAATTAAAATCAAAAAGACACAGCCACCCCGAAGTTTGGAACGGCTCTGTTTACAAGAACCTCGTTTACAGTACAAGTTCAACATCGCAGAAAGTGAAAAATGGTTAAAGAAGTTGTGGTATTTACTTACATAGCAATATCACTCAGCAATGAAATCTATGTCATCAGGCCCTTAGCAGCACAATGAGTGGATTCAGGTATGATGACTCTAACTGAAATAAGTCACACAGAAAAAGAAACATCATAAGATATCAGTAATACACGGAATGTAAACTTGGCTACACAGGAACTGAATTCCAATACAGAACAGGGTCTCAAATTTAGAAAACCAACTTATGCTTGCTTAAGGGGAAAGGTGAGTTGGGGTGCTGCATAAAACCAGAGATTGAAATGAGCACAGATAAAGTTCCTTAAGCCAAATATGGAATAGACAAGAGCTACTCCTTGCTCAACGAAATGGACTCAACACCCCATATTAAACGCCTAAGAATGTACCTGACTAGTAAGTATCTTAAAACCTATGGATTGCTATGTCTCCAAAAGAGAATCAAGCGTGTGTACAGGGGCATAAACGCAGCAGTGATAGGATTGGAGAGGTTCGGTGAGCAAATGAAGACCCTTTGAAGTCATATTGCATGGTACCCATTCCACGGGTTTCAACTACCCAGTTTTAAGGTATTCTTCTTTCAGCTAAAACATGCATGTGGAACCTAGAGTATGATCAACCATGTGATCGGGAGACGTGTTCAAATATGTCTCAGTTTTCGTACCCTGGTACTCGGGTGCAACATTCCAGACGCTTTACTAACACTCTCCCGACTTGGAGAGTCAGTCCCTTTAACCTCCTGTTTGGCCCAGTTTGCAATTTCTGCGGAAGATGAACAGGAATAGCGAGAACCAATGAGAGACTAGCTGGAGGTGTCTGGACGGGCAAATTTAACTCTCATTTCCCACCAGGAAGAGGAATTAACCAAAGGCTCAGCGTGCCGTGCCGGAACCAGATTAGGGCCTGAAGCCATCCTGCGCTGTTGCGGCCAGCTCACAAGAAAGTGAGTTGAAGAATGGAGCTCAGGGGCACTGTAATTCTCAAACCTGCAGAGTTATAAATGACAGCTATCGTCCAAAAATATACTGAAGTAAGGCTGCCAAGAGGACTTGAAAGCGGGGCAGAATTGCAGGAAACCGATTTCAGGAGGTAGACTGGAATTGCATTGAAAGCATAGGAAAAGAGGCAGAACGTCCACAATGATGCACTTGGCCAAAAAGGGCGTATGCGTTTTTTCCTGAATATATTCAGGAAAAAACGCATACGCCCATTTTGGCCAACCAAGCAAACTTGCAAAGGAAATCTGTACTACAATGAAGTCTCAATTCCCCCCGGTCAAAAGGGCCATCTGAAAAAAGTGTAAAATCCAGAAAGGCAGGACAGGCCATGGAGAACTGGGAGCCTTGTTATGCTGATGGGTGGGATGTAAATTGCCAACAGACACTCGGGAGAAGTGTATGGTGTTTCCTGAAACATCTAAAAAACAAAGCAACAGAGCCTAGGGCACTTCCACTTATGGTCCAATAGTTTAGGGAAATTAAAATCAAAAAGACACAGCCACCCCGAAGTTTGGAACGGCTCTGTTTACAAGAACCTCGTTTACAGTACAAGTTCAACATCGCAGAAATTGAAAAATGGTTAAAGAAGTTGTGGTATTTACTTACAAAGCAATATCACTCAGCAATGAAATCTATGTCATCAGGCCCTTAGCAGCACAATGAGTGGATTCAGGTATGATGATTCTAACTGAAATAAGTCACACAGAAAAAGAAACATCATAAGATATCAGTAATACACGGAATGTAAACTTGGCTACACAGGAACTGAATTCCAATACAGAACAGGGTCTCAAATTTAGAAAACCAACTTATGCTTGCTTAAGGGGAAAGGTGAGTTGGGGTGCTGCATAAAACCAGAGATTGAAATGAGCACAGATAAAGTTCCTTAAGCCAAATATGGAATAGACAAGAGCTACTCCTTGCTCAACGAAATGGACTCAACACCCCATATTAAACGCCTAAGAATGTACCTGACTAGTAAGTATCTTAAAACCTATGGATTGCTATGTCTCCAAAAGAGAATCAAGCGTGTGTACAGGGGCATAAACGCAGCAGTGATAGGATTGGAGAGGTTCGGTGAGCAAATGAAGACCCTTTGAAGTCATATTGCATGGTACCCATTCCACGGGTTTCAACTACCCAGGTTTAAGGTATTCTTCCTTCAGCTAAAACATGCATGTGGAACCCAGAGTATGATCAACCGTGTGAACGGGAGACGTGTTCAAATATGTCTCAGTTTTCCTCCCCTGGTACTCGGGTGCAACATTCCAGACGCTTTACTAACACTCTCCCCACTTGGAGTGTCAGCGCCTTTAACCACCTGTTTGGGCCAGTTTGAAATTTCTGCGGAAGATGAACAGGAATAGGGAGAACCAATGAGAGACTAGCTGGAGGTGTCTGGACGGGCAAATTTAACTCTCATTTCCCACCAGGAAGAGGAATTAACCAAAGGCTCAGCGTGCCGTGCCGGAACCAGATTAGGGCCTGAAGCCATCCTGCGGTGTTGCGGCCAGCTCACAAGAAAGCGAGTTGAAGATAGGAGCTCAGGGGCACTGTAATTCACAAACCTGCAGAGTTATAAATGACAGCTATCGTCCAAAAATATACTGAAGTAAGGCTGCCAAGAGGACTTGAAAGCGGGGCAGAATTGCAGGAAACCGATTTCAGGAGGTAGACTGGAATTGCATTGAAAGCATAGGAAAAGAGGCAGAACGTCCACAATGATGCACTTGGCCAAAAAGGGCGTATGCGTTTTTTCCTGAATATATTCAGGAAAAAACGCATACGCCCTTTTTGGCCAACCAAGCAAGCTTGCAAAGGAAATCTGCACTACAATGAAGTCTCACTTCCCCCCGGTCAAAAGGGCCATCTGAAAAAAGTGTAAAATCCAGAAAGGCAGGACAGGCCATGGAGAACTGGGAGCCTTGTTATGCTGATGGGCGGGATGTAAATTGCCAACAGACACTCGGGAGAAGTGTATGGTGTTTCCTGAAACATCTAAAAAACAAAGCAACAGAGCCTAGGGCACTTCCACTTATGGTCCAATAGTTTAGGGAAATTAAAATCAAAAAGACACAGCCACCCCAAAGTTGGGGACGCCTCTGTTTACAAGAACCTCGTTTACAGTACAAGGTGAACATCGCAGAAAGTGAAAAATGGATAAAGAAATTGTGGTATTTACTTACAAAGCAGTATCACTCAGCAATGAAATCTATGTCATCAGGCCCTTAGCAGCACAATGAGTGGATTCAGGTACCATGATTCTAACTGAAATAAGTCACACAGAATTAGAAACATCATAAGATATCAGTAATACACGGAATGTAAACTTGGCTACACAGGAACTGAATTCCAAAACAGAACAGGGTCTCAAATTTAGAAAACCAACTTATGCTTGCTTAAGGGGAAAGGTGAGTTGGGGTGCTGCATAAAACCAGAGATTGAAATGAGCACAGATAACGTTCTATAAGGCAAATATGGAATAGACAAGAGCTACTCCTTGCTCAACGAAATGGACTCAACACCCCATATTCAACGCCTAGGAATATACCTGCCTAGTAAGAATCATAAAAGCAATGGATTTATATATCTCTGTAAGAGAATCAAGAGTGTGTACAGCGGCATTAAAGCAGTGAAAATCAGCTAAATCCCATATTAAAAATAAATTTCTTAAACAAAACACAATGACAGTGAAATAGAGAGCAATACTTAAGTAATTCATTCAAGGCTTCTGATGCAACCTGCATTTACCATATCTACACCCAGAGCTGGGTGACACATAAGGCTGGACACTTGGGGCTCATAAGATTGGTGAGGTTCGGTGAGCAAATGCAGACCCTTTGAAGTCATATTGCATGGTACCCATTCCATGGGTCTCAACTCTCCAGGTTTAAGGGATTCTTCCTTCAGCTAAAACATGCATGTGGAATCCAGAGTATGATCCACCGTGTGATCGAGAAACGTGTTCAAATATGTCTCAGTTTTCGTACCCTGGTACTCGGGTGCAACATTCCAGACGCTTTACTAACACTCTCCCGACTTGGAGAGTCAGTCCCTTTAACCTCCTGTTTGGCCCAGTTTGCAATTTCTGCAGAAGATGAACAGGAATAGGGAGAACCAATGAGAGACTAGCTGGAGGTGTCTGGACGGGCAAATTTAACTCTCATTTCCCACAGGGAAGAGGAATAAACCAAAGGCTCAGCATGCCATGCCGGAACCAGATTAGGGCCTGAAGCAATCCTGCGGTGTTGTGGCCAGCTCAACAGAAAGCGAGTTGAAGAAAGGAGCTCAGGGGCACTGTAATTCACAAACCTGCAGATTTATAAATGACAGCTATTGTCCGAAAATATACTGAAGTAGGGCTGCCAAGAGGACTTGAATGCTGGGCAGAATTGCAGGAAACCGATTTCAGGAGGAATCGGAATTGGATTGCATTTAAAACACAGGAAAAGAGGAAGAACGTCGACAATGATGCACTTGGCCAAAAAGCGCGTATGTGTTTTTTCCTGAATATATTCAGGAAAAAACGCATACGCCCTTTTTGGCCAACCAAGCAAGCTTGCAAAGGAAATCTGCACTACAATGAAGTCTCACTTCCCCCCCCCCCCCGGTCAAAAGGGCCATCTGAAAAAAGTGTAAAATCCAGAAAGGCAGAACAGGCCACGGAGAACTGGGAGCCTTGTTATGCTGATGGGCGGGATGTAAATTCCCAACAGCCGCTCTGTAGAAGTGTATGGTGTTTCCTGAAACGTCTAAAAAACAAAGCAACAGAGCCTAGGGCACTTCCACTTATGGTCCTATAGCTTAGGGAAATTAAAATCAAAAAGACACAGCCACCCCAAAATTTGGGACGGCTCTTTTTACAGGAATCTCTTCTGCGGCACAAGTTAAATATCCCAGAGAGCAAATAATGGATAAAGAAGTTGCGGTACTTATGTACAACAGAATACCACTCAGCAATGAAATCTATGTCACCAGGCCCGTACCAGCATAATGAGTGGATTGAGGCACGATGATTCTAAGTGAAATAAGTCACACAGAAAAAGAAACATCATAAGGTATCACTAATACACGGAATGTGAACTTGGCTACACATGAACTGAATTACAAAACAGAACAGGGTCTCAAATTTAGAAAACCAACTTATGCTTGCTTAAGGGGGAAGGTGAGTTGGGGTGCTGCATAAAAGCAGAGTTTGAAATTAGCACAGATACCGTTCCATAAGCCAAATATGTAATAGACAAGACCTACCCCTTGCTCAACGAAATGGATTCAACAATGAGGTATCACCTCACACCTGGTAGAATAGGCATCATAGAAAATCTACAAACAAAAAATGCTGGAAAGGGTGTGGAGAAAAGGAACCCTCTTCCACTATTGTTGGGAATATAAATTGATACAGTCATTATGGAGAACAATATGGAATTTCTTAAGAAACTAACAATAGAATTACCATATGATACAGCAATCCCAGTACTGGACATATACCCAGACAAAACCATAAATCAAAAAGAGTCATTCACCGCAATGTTCATTGCATCACTATTTACAATATCGAGGTAATGGAAGCAACCTAAATGCCCACAGACAGACGAATGCATAAAGCTGTGGTACATATATAAAATGGAATATTACTAAGCCATGAAAAGGAATGAAATTGGGTCATTTGTAGAGACGTCGATGGATCTAGAGACTGTCATACAGAGTGAAGTAAGTCAGAAAGAGAAAAACAAATCTGGTATATTCACGCATATATGTGGAACCTAGAAAAACTGTACAGATTAACCATTTTGCAAGGCATAAATAGAGCAACAGATGTAGACAACAAACGTATGGACAACAAGGGGGGAAAGCTGTTGGGGGGGTGGTGGTGGGAGGAGTTGAGAGACTGGGATTGGCATGTATACATTTATATGTATAAAATAGATAACCAATAAGAACCTGCTGTATAAAAATATAAAATAAAATTCAAAATTAAAAAGAAATAAAATTTAAAAAATAAAACAGAAAAAACAATTATTCCCTGCACATACATGTATTTATATGAATAAATTATTTCCATGCTTATATCTGTAAATACAAAAAAGAGGAATAAAATCTACCTTGAACCAAAAACGAAAAAGAGAAAAAAACACAGAACCCACCAGTTACACAGAGGAAAACCGTATCAGGGCACTTGCTCCAGTTGTAAACAATTCTGAAGTTGGTCAGTGGTGGGGAATCGTCTCCCATTCAGCCAGCAGCCCCCACGCAACAAGCGTCCTCATTACAAAGCTGGGGCACCGTGCCGAGGCATCTGTGAGTAAACGTGAGCTGAGCCCCAGGCCAGTTGCTGCTGAACTATTCCCACCCGTCCCAGGTAAAACACCTGAATATATACAAGGACTTGAAAGCCTAGAGGAAGGGCCATAGAGCCACACGAGTGACAGCATGCCGGCCGACTTGGTGCCTGCAGGCCAGCCAGGATGGTCCTGGCCCTGGGTGCTCTTCTGGAAGATTTCCATTTCCCTGCCTGAGATACCCGTCCTGTCCCTGCCCCCACTGCTTTTTTCCTTCCTCACCTCTGCCCAGGGAGAAATTCCAGCAGCAGGTATGGGTGACACATCCTCTTCTTTAGCAGGTGGCAGCCTGGCAACTGCTGCAGAAAGTCCAGCAGAGCCCCACTCACACTGGGCCACCCACAAAGCCGTGGCCTCTCACTCCCTCCCACCAGCCCAGCCCCGAGACTGCTGACAGGGCAGAGAAAATGGCGTCAGGCACGGCTGCAGGGGCTCTTGCTGCCTGGAGTGGTATTTATATTGATCTCAACCCAGGCACACCTGGGGAGGGCTGGCCGGCACGGTAAGGCTGCCCAGGTCAGCCAATCATCACCCCTCAGGGGCTCACAGTTGCAGAAAATGGAACTTGCTGAACCGGCCAGGTCCAAGGAACAGGTGTGGGCTCCTGAGAGTCAGGATAGACAAGGGGCTGCAGCTTTGGCTTGTTTTCTAATCATTTTATCTGGCCCATGAGTGGGAGACAACTTCAAGAAAACCCTCTCCTAATGAGAGGAACCCAGGAGTCAGGGAAAGGAGGGGTGGGTGGTGGTTGGAGACAGAGGCCTGGTGCCCCGGGTGCAGTGGAAGTCTCTGGAAGACCAGGTGGAGGGAGGCCTCACGGAGTGATGCCCAGGGTCACAGACCTGTCGCAGCTGCTGTTTGTTAGTTCAAGTCCTGCTCTGAGGTGCTCTGTGTCAGCTCTGAGCGACAGGTGAGCTGGGGGTGCTCTGCAATGAGGGCTATGTGCACGGTTCCTGTGTGCCCAGCCCTGCCACGGTACCTGCAAGGGTAGCTCTGTATCCTGGGAGGGGCCTGATCACAAGAGCCCCGTGGGCTGGGGTGGGGGTGGGGTACCTGCCCAGGTGAGCTCCATATTCTGCGATTGGTCTGACCACGAGAGCCCCATGGGCTGCTGGGGACCTGGTAAAGGATGTCAGGACAGTCAGTGAAGCCACCGAGGATATACCTCCAGTTGCTCCTAATTCCTACACCCTGCTGGTCATTCTACCAACCACCAGGACATGGTATTCTGTATTAGTCTTCAATGATGCCTTCTTTTGTATTCCATTAGTCCCAGAGTCACAAGAAATTTTGGCTTGTGAGTGGCAGGACTCAACATACAACTAAAACAATACTTCCGGGCCGTCTGGCCCCAAGGGTGCAAAAATTCCCACACCGTCTTTGGGGAAAGCTTAGCTAAAGACCTAAAAGTTCTACCTCTGGAAAAGGAAACCCTCCTTCAATATGCAGACGACATTCTGATCGCCAGCCCTACTAAGGAGGCCTCTGAACTACCAAGCCAATAAAGGATAGAAGTTGTCCAAGAAAAAGCTCAAATATCACAGACTGCGGTGACCTGCCTGGGCTTCATTCTCACACAAGGTCAGAGAAGCCCATCCCAGGAAAGGGAAGAAACCATTTTCAGCCTTACCCCTTTCTAAAACTAGAAGACAGCTTAGGGGTTCCTGGGGAGGCCAGGGTTTGCTGCTTCTGGATCCCTAACTACAGTCTACTAGCTGGGCCTCTATATGAAACACTGAAAGGAAAAGATGATGATCCTTTTGAATAGAATCCAGAAGTGGCCTTTCAAGAATGGAAAGAGCAGTCAATTCAGACCCTTGCCCTGGAACTCCCTAATTTAGCTAAACCCTTTGACCTTTACATTCCCGGTGAAAGGTGAATCGCCATTGGAGAATTAGTGCAAAAACTGGGATCACTTGAAATGGAACAATGCAAGAATGCCATCCAGGTAGGATAAACTACGGTCACTAAGGAGCTTGGCCCACTGCCACATCTGGCCAAGATACTGGCGGTATCTAAAAACCTGGAAATCAGCAGCCCAAAAGGCCACCTCCCTCCTAAGGGAAAAGGACCCCACGTGGTGATCCTAACCACCAACCATGCCCTGAAGTTGCAGGGTTCGCTCCGTGGGCACACCGACCTCGAGTGAGGAGGCCCTCCAACTCCAACATCCAGAGAGATAACCGGGGGCAACAGGGCACCATGACGACTCGTGTGAACATCACTTGACCTGGAGTTTCTCTCATAAAACAACAAGAGTGTGTCCCAAAAGAGTAGACTACTGCTTGCAGGACTTACTGCACCCAGAGTGGAGCTAATAATCTTGGCGGGGGAACAGTATACCACACTGTCACCATAGAAAAGCCTACAGACACCGTGATGATGGTGGCCAATAAGACCGGCTGGACTCCTGTTTACTTCAAAAGGCTGTTGACTCAGTAGCCATCATGGTCCTTATCACCACTGACCCTGGACTGTCTGGGAGTTGAGCGGGCAGGGCTCTGACACCTGGTGCTGTTTGTACGTTAATTCAGGGGCCTAATTGAAGAAAGCGCAGACTACTGGTCAGAGCATCTAGGCTGGCAGAAACGGTCAGCCTAAGGTGGCCGAACAAATGTGGGGCGGGGTGAAACCGGCCCCCACAGCATCTCTGCACATCTCTTTCCTGGACCCTTAAAGGTCATTAGAATCTATAACACTTCCAATGCTGGTGCTCAGGTGGACGAGCAGGGAGGCAGGGGTCCTGGGGACAATCAACGTCACCGGGAGGCTGCTGGGGAGAAGCTCTGACCCTCGCCCCAGGGTATGAGGGCTCCCAACTCAGCACTCAGCAGTTACAGAAGAAGGGTCTGCACCCTCAGCACTCCAAGAATGAGGAACGGGACAAAAGGCAGAGGAGGGGTTTGTCCCCAGCAAAGCCCATTAAAAATCCCTGGGAGATAAAAATAGAATCTGGGCAATAAAGTCAAGTCTAACCTTTTTTATCCTTTGTGCTTTGTCTAATTTCACGTGCTCCTAGGGTCCCGCATGCAGAGGTTCCACACCCGGCACTTCAGACCAGATTTCCTAGTGCAGAATGGCTGGGTCGACACCTCAGCTCCTGGGGCCCAGTGCAGACTCCACGATATAGAGCCTGAGCTACAGCCAACCTGGCCCTCGAGAGCTCTGCCGCCTCCCTCCCTCCCACTGACTCTGACAGGATCTCTACACAGCAGCCCAGCCCACAGCCCACGGGGTAGTGCATGCTCTCACCTCTCCATTCTCTGATCAAAATATAAAGTTTCCTTTGCTTGTGAACCAAACTCAGTCTCGATCTGTTGGCCCCAATGACACTGGGCAGGGGGACACTTGTTGGGGTCCACTCTGGAGGATCAGTAACAGAAATTGAGACTATTGTAACCTCAATGAACAGATGTGTGAGCCAAACTGTAGTTAACATAGAACAGTGTATAAGGCTCGGGTAAAATAAGATGTTTCTAACACTTCCATCTGATATTTCCATCACTTTTTATAAGCAAGTTCAGTGAAAAGGTTTGTCTTATTTGTCAGGTCAATATTAGAGAAACGAAGTGATTTCTTTCCAAGGATGTACATCTAATAATCTTGGTTAAACCTTCAATCTTGTTTTAAATGCTTTTCCATTGAAAATGATACCTCTCTTTCAGCTCCCCCATTTCTGAGAAGTATAAAATCTTATAATTTATTATTACCAAAGGGGAAAGGTGGGAGGAGGGATAAATGAACAGTTTGGAATTAACACATACACACTGCTATGTATAAAATAGATCATCAACAAGGAACTACTGTATAGCACAGGGAACTACACTCAACATTTTGCAATAACCTATAAGGGGAAATAATCTGAAAAAGAATAGATATTTTTATTGACATCATCTATCAATGATAGTTAAAGTGTAGCCTAAGGGAAGCTGGTGGTGAGTGCTTCTGACCCTGAAGACTTCAATCATCTAAAGTTTGGACTCTGCCTACTTCCCAAGGCCCTTAATGAACATATGTGTAGCCGTAGCTTAAAAACTTCCCCAGTTTGGGTTTCGGGGAGACACTGATTTTGAAAAAGCCCTGGTGTTCTCCTTACATGAATGGGACTCTTCCTACTGCTAAAACATGTCTGTCACACCCAGAGGATGGTATACCGTCTGATCGGGAAGAGTTTGGAAAAGGCATCTCATCTCCTCATCTCCTGGTGCTCGGGTTCACCCCTCCAGCGTCTTTACTAACAGTCTCCCCACTTGGAGATGTCAGCACTGTCAACATCCTGTTGCGTACAGTTTGGAATTTGTCCAGAGGATGAAGCGGAAGGATGAGGAACAATGAGAGACAAGTCCTAGGTGTTCAGACAGGCACATGTCACTCTAATTTCCAATCAGGAAGACGAATTGACCAAAGGCTAGGGTTGCCCATGGAAACAGTATAGGGCTTGAGGAAATCCCGCTGCTTTGTGGCCAGTTCCCATAAACACAAGTTGAACAATGGAACTCAGGGGCAGTAAAATTCACAAAACTGCAGAGTTGAAAATATCCATCACTGAAAAATGTCTTGAGGAAAGTCAGAGAAAAGGACTTGTAAGCAAGGGAGAATGGCAGGAAAGGGATTTGAGGAGGTAGAAAGGACTCGCCATTAAGCACAAGAAAAGGAGCTGAACATTGCCAACATTGCCAACATTGCAGTTGGCCAAAAAGGGTGTATGCGTTTTTTTCTGTATATATTCAAGAAAAGGGCATACACTTTTTTAGCCAACCAAACAGGTGGGCACTGGAAGTCAATACTACAAAAGATATCACTTCGCATCAGTCAGAAGAGCCATCCTCATAAAGCGTAAACAACAGAAATGCAGGACAGGGCAACGAGAAGAGGGAGCCCTGTGAGACTTATAGTGGAAATGTATATTGCCAACGGCCATTCTGGAGAAGTGTATTGTGTTTACTAAAGCATCTAAAAAATGAGCTACAGAGCATAGGGCACTTGCACTCATGGGCGTATATCTTGGGAAAAACAAAAATCGAGAGGACACAGGCACCCCAATGTTTACCCCCTCTCTGTTTAAAAGATCCTCGACTAGGATATAACTTAAATGTCTCTGGAGGGAAAAAATGGATAGAGATGTGGTACTTAGGTAGAGTGGAATATTATTCAGCCTGGAAATCAATGAAATATGGCCAGTTGTAACAACTCCGGAGGAGTTACGTATGATCATTCTAAGTGACAGAATTCAAAAAGAAAAAGACACATATCATAAGATATCACTTAAAGGTGGAATCCAAAATGGCTACACATGAAATAAATTACAAAACAAAAACATAGTCAAATATGTAGAAAACACGCATAAGGCTGCTAAACGGGAAAGGTGGGGAGGGGTGAGGCATCATCCAGGAGGTTGAAATTAGCAAAGATACCATTCCAAATACCAAACTGATAATCAACAAGGCCTACACGGTAGCTAAAAGAACTGCACTCAGCACACTCAAGTCACCGGAAAAGAATATATACGACTGGTAAGAATCTGAAAAAGAATTTATTGATGACTCTCTGTACGTGAATCAAGTGGATGTACAGCAGCAAGAAACAGAGCTTTGAAAATCAGCTGTAACCAATATAGTAATAAATTGAAAAAAATAAACGACAGAGAGACAGAGAAAACCTCTTACAACTTTTCCTCAGGGACGGTGATGCAACATGGATTGAACACATCTAGACCCACAGCAGGATGAGACATAAGGCTGGAAACTGTTTGCGCTAAGAGAAATGTGAGGTTGGGTGAGGAAATGCACACCCTTTAAAGTAATACTACCTGGTACCCATTCAATGGGTCCCAAATCTGCAGGTTCAAGGGATCTTCCTACAGCTAAAACATGCATGGAAAACCCAGAGGACTGTACACCATGTGATCGGGAGATGTGTCTAAAATGCACCTCATTTATCCTCTCCTGGTGCTCCTGTTCACCATTCCAGCCATGTTACTTAGAATCTCCCCACTTGGAGAATCAGCACATTTAAACTTCTGTTTCACACATTTTGCAAATTGTGAGGAGGATGAACGGGAAGAGGGGGAACCAATGAGAGAATAGTTGTAGGGGTTTGGACGGGCACATATCACTCTAATTTCCCATTAAGAATAAGAATTAAAGAAAGGCTCAGCCTGCCTCGCCGGAGCCAAAATAGGGCCTGAAGCAATCCTGCGGGTTTGAGGACAGCTCACAAAAGAGCAACTTAAAAAATGGAGCTCAGGGTCACTGCAATTCACAAACCTGCAGAGTTATAAATGAAAACTAATGTCCAAAAATATGTTGAGGTAAGGCAAAGAAGAGGATCTGAATGCAAGACAGAATTGCAAGAAACAGATTTCAAGAGATAGATTGGACTCGTCTTTAATGCACATGAAAAGTGGCAGAATTTCGACAATGATGCAGTTGGCCCAAAAGGGCGTATGTGTTTTTTCCTGATTATATCCAGGAAAAAACGCATACGCACTTTATGGGCAACGAAGCAAGTAAGCAATGCAAATGTGCACAACAAAGAAGTCTCACTTCCCACCGGTCAAAAGGGCCATCCTAAAAAAGTGTAAAATCCAGAAAGGCAGGACAGGCCATGGAGAACAGGGAGCCTTTATACGCTGATGGGCAGTGTGTGAACTGCCGAGAGCCACTCTGGAGAAGTGTATGGTGGTTCCTAAATCATCTAAAAAACAGAGCTACAGAGCATAGGACACTTCCAATCATGGGAGTATATCTAGGGAAGTCTAAAAATCAACAAGACACAAGCACACCACAGTTTAGGGCTACTCTGTTTACAAGAACCTCAACTTCAGTACACCTTAAATATCCCAGGAAAGAGAACAATGGATAAAGAAGATGTGGTACTTATGTACAATGGAATATCTCTTCACCATGAAATCAATGTAATAAGGCTAGTAGAAGGATAAAGAGTGGATTTAGGTCCGATAATACTACTTGAAATAAGTCAAACAGAAAAAGAAACATATCATAAGATATCACTTATAGAGGGAGGGTAAATATGGCTGCACAAGAAATGAATTACAGAACAGAACAGTGTCTCACATTTAGAAAACACACTTATGTCAGCTTAAGGGGAAAGGAGAGGTGGGGTGATGCATAAAACCAGAGTTTGAAATTAACACAGATACCGTTCAATAAACCAAATAGGTATTAGACAAGATCTACACCTTGCTCAATGAACTGGCCTCAACACACCCTATACACCGCAGAGAAATATATCTGAGTAATAAGAATCTTAAAACCCATGTATTGATATATCTCCATAAGGGAATCAAGTGTGTGCAGAGCGGCACAAACACAGCAGTGAAAATGAGCTAAACCCCATTATAGAAATAAATTTTAAAAAGAAAACGCTGAAACAATGAAAGAGAGAAAAATTCTTACAAAATTCGCTCAGGGGCTGTGATGCAACCTGGATTGACCACATATAAACCCACAGCTGGATAAGACATAAAGCTGGACACTTGGGGCTGAGAGGATTGGTGAGCTTTGGTGAGCAACTGCCGAAAGTTTAATGCAATACTTCATGCTACTCAGTCCAAGGGTCCCAACACTCCAGGTTGAAGGGAATCTTCCTACAGCTAAACCATGCTTGGGAAACCCAGTGACTGGTATACCATATGATCGGGAAAGGTTTCTAAAACGCACCTCATTTTTCCTCTCCTGGGGCTGCGGATCGACATTCCAGCCGCTTTACTAACAACATCCCCACATGGAGTCAATGCCTTTAAGTTCTGGTATCGCACAGTCTGCAGTTAGTGTGGAGGATGAATGGGAATAGGGGGAACCAGTGAGAAACAAGCTGTAGCGGTTAAATGGGCACATGTCACTCTAATGCCACATCAGTAAGAAGAATTAACCAAAGGCACAGCAAGGTGCCCCAGAAGAAAAATAGGGCTTCAAGAAATCCTGTGGTTATGGGGCAAGACCACAAAAATAAGAGCTGAAAAGTGGGGCTAAGGGCCACTGCAATTCAAATCCTGCAGTTATAAAGGCCAACTATTTTCAAAAAATATATTGAGGTAAGGCTATGAAGAGACATTGAAAGCAAGGCAGAATTGCAGGAAACCGATTTCAGGAGGTAGACTGGAATTGCATTGAAAACATATGAAGAGAGTCAGAACCTCGACAATGATGCACTTGGCCAAAAAGGGCGTATGTGTTTTTTCCTGAATATATTCAGGAAAAAACGCATACACACTTTTTGGCCAACCAAGCAAGCTTGCAAAGGAAATGTGCACTACAATGAAGTCTCACTTCCACCTGGTCAAAAGGGCCATCTGAAAAAAGTGTAAAATCCATAAAAGCACGACAGGGTATGGAGAACTGGGAGCCTTCTTATGCTGATGGGCGGGATGTAAATTGCCAACAGCCACTCTGGAGAAGTGTATGGTGTTTCCTGAAACATCTAAAAAACAAAGCAACAGAGCCTAGGGCACTTCCACTTATGGTCCTATAGATTAGGGAAATTAAAATTAAAAAGACACAGCCACCCCAAAGTTTGGGACGGCTCTGTTTACAAGAACCTCGTTTACGGTACAAGTTCAATATCACAGAAAGTGAAAAATGGATAAAGAAGTTGTGGTACTTACATACAAGGCAATATAACTCAGCAATGAAATCTATGTCATCAGGCCCTTAGCAGCACAATGAGTGGATTCAGGTATGATGATTCTAACTGAAATAAGTCACACAGAAAAAGAAACATCATAAGATATCAGTAATACACGGAATGTAAACTTGGCTACACAGGAACTGAATTACAGAACAGAACAGGGTCTCCAATTTAGAAAACCAACTTATGCTTGCTTAAGGGTAAAGGTGAGTTGGGGTGCTGCATAAAACCAGAGATTGAAATGAGCACAGATAACGTTCTATAAGCCAAATATGTAATAGACAAGAGCTACTCCTTGCTCAACGAAATGGACTCAACACCCCATATTAAACGCCTAAGAATATATCTGACTAGTAAGAATCTTAAAACGTATGGATGGCTATGTCTGAAAGAGAATCAAGCGTGTGTACAGGGGCATAAACACAGCAGTGATAGGATTGGAGAGGTTCGGTGAGCAAATGAAGACCCTTTGAAGTCAAATTGCATGGTACCCATTCCACGGGTTTCAGCTACCCAGGTTTAAGGTATTCTTCCTTCAGCTAAAACATGCATGTGGAACCTAGAGTATGATCAACCATGTGATCGGGAGACGTGTTCAAATATGTCTCAGTTTTCGTACCCTGGTACTCGGGTGCAACATTCCAGACGCTTTACTAACACTCTCCTGACTTGGAGAGTCAGTCCCTTTAACCTCCTGTTTGGCCCAGTTTGCAATTTCTGCGGAAGATGAACAGGAATAGGGAGAACCAATGAGAGACTAGCTGGAGGTGTCTGGATGGGCAAATTTAACTCTCATTTCCCACCAGGAAGAGGAAATAACCAAAGGCTCAGCGTGCCGTGCCGGAACCAGATTACAGCCTGAAGCCATCCTGCGGTGTTGCGGCCAGCTCACAAGAAAGCGAGTTGAAGAAAGGAGCTCAGGGGCACTGTAATTCACAAACCTGCAGAGTTATAAATGACAACTATCGTCCAAAAATATACTGAAGTAAGGCTGCCAAGAGGACTTGAAAGCGGGGCAGAATTGCAGGAAACCGATTTCAGGAGGTAGACTGGAATTGCATTGAAAGCATAGGAAAAGAGGCAGAACGTCCACAATGATGCACTTGGCCAAAAAGGGCGTATGCGTTTTTTCCTGAATATATTCAGGAAAAAACGCATACGCCCTTTTTGGCCAACCAAGCAAGCTTGCAAAGGAAATCTGCACTACAATGAAGTCTCACTTCCCCCCGGTCAAAAGGGCCATCTGAAAAAAGTGTAAAATCCAGAAAGGCAGGACAGGCCATGGAGAACTGGGAGCCTTGTTATGCTGATGGGCGGGATGTAAATTGCCAACAGACACTCGGGAGAAGTGTATGGTGTTTCCTGAAACATCTAAAAAACAAAGCAACAGAGCCTAGGGCACTTCCACTTATGGTCCTATAGCTTAGGGAAATTAAAATCAAAAAGATACAGCCACCCCAATGTTTGGGACGCCTCTGTTTACAAGAACCTCGTTTACCGTACAAGTTCAATATCACAGAAAGTGAAAAATGGATAAAGAACTTGTGGTACTTACGTACAATGCAGTATCACTCAGCAGTGAAATCTATGTCATCAGGCCCGTAGCAGCACAATGAGTGGATTCAGGTACGATGATTCTAACTGAAATAAGTCACACAGAAAAAGAAACATCATAAGATATCAGTAATACACGGAATGTAAACTTGGCTACACAGGAACTGAATTACAGAACAGAACAGGGTCTCAAATTTAGAAAACCAACTTATGCTTGTTTAAGGGTAAAGGTGAGTTGGGGTGCTGCATAAAACCAGAGATTGAAATGAGCACAGATAAAGTTCCTTAAGCCAAATATGGAATAGACAAGAGCTACTCCTTGCTCAATGAAATGGACTCAACACCCCATATTAAACGCCTAAGAATGTACCTGACTCTTAAGTATCTTAAAACCTATGGATTGCTATGTCTCCGAAAGAGAATCAAGCATGTGTACAGGGACATAAACGCAGCAGTGATAGGATTGGAGAGGATCGGTGAGCAAATGAAGACCCTTTGAAGTCATATTGCATGGTACCCATTCCACGGGTTTCAACTACCCAGGTTTAAGGTATTCTTCCTTCAGCTAAAACATGCATGTGGAACCTAGAGTATGATCAACCATGTGATCGGGAGACGTGTTCAAATATGTCTCAGTTTTCGTACCCTGGTACTCGGGTGCAACATTCCAGACGCTTTACTAACACTCTCCTGACTTGGAGAGTCAGTCCCTTTAACCTCCTGTTTGGCCCAGTTTGCAATTTCTGCGGAAGATGAACAGGAATAGGGAGAACCAATGAGAGACTAGCTGGAGGTGTCTGGATGGGCAAATTTAACTCTCATTTCCCACCAGGAAGAGGAAATAACCAAAGGCTCAGCGTGCCGTGCCGGAACCAGATTAGGGCCTGAAGCCATCCTGCGGTGTTGCGGCCAGCTCACAAGAAAGCGAGTTGAAGAAAGGAGCTCAGGGGCACTGTAATTCACAAACCTGCAGAGTTATAAATGACAACTATCGTCCAAAAATATACTGAAGTAAGGCTGCCAAGAGGACTTGAAAGCGGGGCAGAATTGCAGGAAACCGATTTCAGGAGGTAGACTGGAATTGCATTGAAAGCATAGGAAAAGAGGCAGAACGTCCACAATGATGCACTTGGCCAAAAAGGGCGTATGCGTTTTTTCCTGAATATATTCAGGAAAAAACGCATACGCCCTTTTTGGCCAACCAAGCAAGCTTGCAAAGGAAATCTGCACTACAATGAAGTCTCACTTCCTCCCGGTCAAAAGGGCCATCTGAAAAAAGTGTAAAATCCAGAAAGGCAGGACAGGCCATGGAGAACTGGGAGCCTTGTTATGCTGATGGGCGGGATGTAAATTGCCAACAAACACTCGGGAGAAGTGTATGGTGTTTCCTGAAACGTCTAAAAAACAAAGCAACAGAGCCTAGGGCACTTCCACTTATGGTCCTATAGCTTAGGGAAATTAAAATCAAAAAGATACAGCCACGCCAATGTTTGGGACGCCTCTGTTTACAAGAACCTCGTTTACCGTACAAGTTCAATATCACAGAAAGTGAAAAATGGATAAAGAACTTGTGGTACTTACGTACAATGCAGTATCACTCAGCAGTGAAATCTATGTCATCAGGCCCGTAGCAGCACAATGAGTGGATTCAGGTACGATGATTCTAACTGAAATAAGTCACACAGAAAAAGAAACATCATAAGATATCAGTAATACACGGAATGTAAACTTGGCTACACAGGAACTGAATTACAGAACAGAACAGGGTCTCAAATTTAGAAAACCAACTTATGCTTGTTTAAGGGTAAAGGTGAGTTGGGGTGCTGCATAAAACCAGAGATTGAAATGAGCACAGATAAAGTTCCTTAAGCCAAATATGGAATAGACAAGAGCTACTCCTTGCTCAACGAAATGGACTCAACACCGCATATTAAACGCCTAAGAATGTACCTGACTCTTAAGTATCTTAAAACCTATGGATTGCTATGTCTCCGAAAGAGAATCAAGCATGTGTACAGGGACATAAACGCAGCAGTGATAGGATTGGAGAGGTTCGGTGAGCAAATGAAGACCCTTTGAAGTCATATTGCATGGTACCCATTCCACGGGTTTCAACTACCCAGGTTTAAGGTATTCTTCCTTCAGCTAAAACATGCATGTGGAACCTAGAGTATGATCAACCATGTGATCGGGAGACGTGTTCAAATATGTCTCAGTTTTCGTACCCTGGTACTCGGGTGCAACATTCCAGACGCTTTACTAACACTCTCCCGACTTGGAGAGTCAGTCCCTTTAACCTCCTGTTTGGCCCAGTTTGCAATTTCTGCGGAAGATGAACAGGAATAGCGAGAACCAATGAGAGACTAGCTGGAGGTGTCTGGACGGGCAAATTTAACTCTCATTTCCCACCAGGAAGAGGAAATAACCAAAGGCTCAGCGTGCCGTGCCGGAACCAGATTAGGGCCTGAAGCCATCCTGCGGTGTTGCGGCCAGCTCACAAGAAAGCGAGTTGAAGAAAGGAGCTCAGGGGCACTGTAATTCACAAACCTGCAGAGTTATAAATGACAACTATCGTCCAAAAATATACTGAAGTAAGGCTGCCAAGAGGACTTGAAAGCGGGGCAGAATTGCAGGAAACTGATTTCAGGAGGTAGACTGGAATTGCATTGAAAGTATAGGAAAAGAGGCAGAACGTCCACAATGATGCACTTGGCCAAAAAGGGCGTATGCGTTTTTTCCTGAATATATTCAGGAAAAAACGCATACGCCCTTTTTGGCCAACCAAGCAAGCTTGCAAAGGAAATCTGCACTACAATGAAGTCTCACTTCCCCCCGGTCAAAAGGGCCATCTGAAAAAAGTGTAAAATCCAGAAAGGCAGGACAGGCCATGGAGAACTGGGAGCCTTGTTATGCTGATGGGCGGGATGTAAATTGCCAACAGACACTAGGGAGAAGTGTATGGTGTTTCCTGAAACGTCTAAAAAACAAAGCAACAGAGCCTAGGGCACTTCCACTTATGGTCCTATAGCTTAGGGAAATTAAAATCAAAAAGATACAGCCACGCCAATGTTTGGGACGCCTCTGTTTACAAGAACCTCGTTTACCGTACAAGTTCAATATCACAGAAAGTGAAAAATGGATAAAGAACTTGTGGTACTTACGTACAATGCAGTATCACTCAGCAGTGAAATCTATGTCATCAGGCCCGTAGCAGCACAATGAGTGGATTCAGGTACGATGATTCTAACTGAAATAAGTCACACAGAAAAAGAAACATCATAAGATATCAGTAATACACGGAATGTAAACTTGGCTACACAGGAACTGAATTACAGAACAGAACAGGGTCTCAAATTTAGAAAACCAACTTATGCTTGTTTAAGGGTAAAGGTGAGTTGGGGTGCTGCATAAAACCAGAGATTGAAATGAGCACAGATAAAGTTCCTTAAGCCAAATATGGAATAGACAAGAGCTACTCCTTGCTCAACGAAATGGACTCAACACCGCATATTAAACGCCTAAGAATGTACCTGACTCTTAAGTATCTTAAAACCTATGGATTGCTATGTCTCCGAAAGAGAATCAAGCATGTGTACAGGGACATAAACGCAGCAGTGATAGGATTGGAGAGGTTCGGTGAGCAAATGAAGACCCTTTGAAGTCATATTGCATGGTACCCATTCCACGGGTTTCAACTACCCAGGTTTAAGGTATTCTTCCTTCAGCTAAAACATGCATGTGGAACCTAGAGTATGATCAACCATGTGATCGGGAGACGTGTTGAAATATGTCTCAGTTTTCGTACCCTGGTACTCGGGTGCAACATTCCAGACGCTTTACTAACACTCTCCCGACTTGGAGAGTCAGTCCCTTTAACCTCCTGTTTGGCCCAGTTTGCAATTTCTGCGGAAGATGAACAGGAATAGCGAGAACCAATGAGAGACTAGCTGGAGGTGTCTGGAAGGGCAAATTTAACTCTCATTTCCCACCAGGAAGAGGAAATAACCAAAGGCTCAGCGTGCCGTGCCGGAACCAGATTACGGCCTGAAGCCATCCTGCGGTGTTGCGGCCAGCTCACAAGAAAGCGAGTTGAAGAAAGGAGCTCAGGGGCACTGTAATTCACAAACCTGCAGAGTTATAAATGACAACTATCGTCCAAAAATATACTGAAGTAAGGCTGCCAAGAGGACTTGAAAGCGGGGCAGAATTGCAGGAAACCGATTTCAGGAGGTAGACTGGAATTGCATTGAAAGCATAGGAAAAGAGGCAGAACGTCCACAATGATGCACTTGGCCAAAAAGGGCGTATGCGTTTTTTCCTGAATATATTCAGGAAAAAACGCATACGCCCTTTTTGGCCAACCAAGCAAGCTTGCAAAGGAAATCTGCACTACAATGAAGTCTCACTTCCCCTCGGTCAAAAGGGCCATCTGAAAAAAGTGTAAAATCCAGAAAGGCAGGACAGGCCATGGAGAACTGGGAGCCTTGTTATGCTGATGGGTGGGATGTAAATTGCCAACAGACACTCGGGAGAAGTGTATGGTGTTTCCTGAAACGTCTAAAAAACAAAGCAACAGAGCCTAGGGCACTTCCACTTATGGTCCTATAGCTTAGGGAAATTAAAATCAAAAAGATACAGCCACGCCAATGTTTGGGACGCCTCTGTTTACAAGAACCTCGTTTACCGTACAAGTTCAATATCACAGAAAGTGAAAAATGGATAAAGAACTTGTGGTACTTACGTACAATGCAGTATCACTCAGCAGTGAAATCTATGTCATCAGGCCCGTAGCAGCACAATGAGTGGATTCAGGTACGATGATTCTAACTGAAATAAGTCACACAGAAAAAGAAACATCATAAGATATCAGTAATACACGGAATGTAAACTTGGCTACACAGGAACTGAATTACAGAACAGAACAGGGTCTCAAATTTAGAAAACCAACTTATGCTTGTTTAAGGGGAAAGGTGAGTTGGGGTGCTGCATAAAACCAGAGATTGAAATGAGCACAGATAAAGTTCCTTAAGCCAAATATGGAATAGACAAGAGCTACTCCTTGCTCAACGAAATGGACTCAACACCGCATATTAAACGCCTAAGAATGTACCTGACTCTTAAGTATCTTAAAACCTATGGATTGCTATGTCTCCGAAAGAGAATCAAGCATGTGTACAGGGACATAAACGCAGCAGTGATAGGATTGGAGAGGTTCGGTGAGCAAATGAAGACCCTTTGAAGTCATATTGCATGGTACCCATTCCACGGGTTTCAACTACCCAGGTTTAAGGTATTCTTCCTTCAGCTAAAACATGCATGTGGAACCTAGAGTATGATCAACCATGTGATCGGGAGACGTGTTCAAATATGTCTCAGTTTTCGTACCCTGGTACTCGGGTGCAACATTCCAGACGCTTTACTAACACTCTCCCGACTTGGAGAGTCAGTCCCTTTAACCTCCTGTTTGGCCCAGTTTGCAATTTCTGCGGAAGATGAACAGGAATAGCGAGAACCAATGAGAGACTAGCTGGAGGTGTCTGGACGGGCAAATTTAACTCTCATTTCCCACCAGGAAGAGGAAATAACCAAAGGCTCAGCGTGCCGTGCCGGAACCAGATTAGGGCCTGAAGCCATCCTGCGGTGTTGCGGCCAGCTCACAAGAAAGCGAGTTGAAGAAAGGAGCTCAGGGGCACTGTAATTCACAAACCTGCAGAGTTATAAATGACAACTATCGTCCAAAAATATACTGAAGTAAGGCTGCCAAGAGGACTTGAAAGCGGGGCAGAATTGCAGGAAACTGATTTCAGGAGGTAGACTGGAATTGCATTGAAAGCATAGGAAAAGAGGCAGAACGTCCACAATGATGCACTTGGCCAAAAAGGGCGTATGCGTTTTTTCCTGAATATATTCAGGAAAAAACGCATACGCCCTTTTTGGCCAACCAAGCAAGCTTGCAAAGGAAATCTGCACTACAATGAAGTCTCACTTCCCCCCGGTCAAAAGGGCCATCTGAAAAAAGTGTAAAATCCAGAAAGGCAGGACAGGCCATGGAGAACTGGGAGCCTTGTTATGCTGATGGGCGGGATGTAAATTGCCAACAGACACTCGGGAGAAGTGTATGGTGTTTCCTGAAACGTCTAAAAAACAAAGCAACAGAGCCTAGGGCACTTCCACTTATGGTCCTATAGCTTAGGGAAATTAAAATCAAAAAGATACAGCCACGCCAATGTTTGGGACGCCTCTGTTTACAAGAACCTCGTTTACCGTACAAGTTCAATATCACAGAAAGTGAAAAATGGATAAAGAACTTGTGGTACTTATGTACAATGCAGTATCACTCAGCAGTGAAATCTATGTCATCAGGCCCGTAGCAGCACAATGAGTGGATTCAGGTACGATGATTCTAACTGAAATAAGTCACACAGAAAAAGAAACATCATAAGATATCAGTAATACACGGAATGTAAACTTGGCTACACAGGAACTGAATTACAGAACAGAACAGGGTCTCAAATTTAGAAAACCAACTTATGCTTGTTTAAGGGTAAAGGTGAGTTGGGGTGCTGCATAAAACCAGAGATTGAAATGAGCACAGATAAAGTTCCTTAAGCCAAATATGGAATAGACAAGAGCTACTCCTTGCTCAACGAAATGGACTCAACACCGCATATTAAACGCCTAAGAATGTACCTGACTCTTAAGTATCTTAAAACCTATGGATTGCTATGTCTCCGAAAGAGAATCAAGCATGTGTACAGGGACATAAACGCAGCAGTGATAGGATTGGAGAGGTTCGGTGAGCAAATGAAGACCCTTTGAAGTCATATTGCATGGTACCCATTCCACGGGTTTCAACTACCCAGGTTTAAGGTATTCTTCCTTCAGCTAAAACATGCATGTGGAACCTAGAGTATGATCAACCATGTGATCGGGAGACGTGTTGAAATATGTCTCAGTTTTCGTACCCTGGTACTCGGGTGCAACATTCCAGACGCTTTACTAACACTCTCCCGACTTGGAGAGTCAGTCCCTTTAACCTCCTGTTTGGCCCAGTTTGCAATTTCTGCGGAAGATGAACAGGAATAGCGAGAACCAATGAGAGACTAGCTGGAGGTGTCTGGAAGGGCAAATTTAACTCTCATTTCCCACCAGGAAGAGGAAATAACCAAAGGCTCAGTGTGCCGTGCCGGAACCAGATTACGGCCTGAAGCCATCCTGCGGTGTTGCGGCCAGCTCACAAGAAAGCGAGTTGAAGAAAGGAGCTCAGGGGCACTGTAATTCACAAACCTGCAGAGTTATAAATGACAACTATCGTCCAAAAATATACTGAAGTAAGGCTGCCAAGAGGACTTGAAAGCGGGGCAGAATTGCAGGAAACCGATTTCAGGAGGTAGACTGGAATTGCATTGAAAGCATAGGAAAAGAGGCAGAACGTCCACAATGATGCACTTGGCCAAAAAGGGCGTATGCGTTTTTTCCTGAATATATTCAGGAAAAAACGCATACGCCCTTTTTGGCCAACCAAGCAAGCTTGCAAAGGAAATCTGCACTACAATGAAGTCTCACTTCCCCCCGGTCAAAAGGGCCATCTGAAAAAAGTGTAAAATCCAGAAAGGCAGGACAGGCCATGGAGAACTGGGAGCCTTGTTATGCTGATGGGCGGGATGTAAATTGCCAACAGACACTCGGGAGAAGTGTATGGTGTTTCCTGAAACGTCTAAAAAACAAAGCAACAGAGCCTAGGGCACTTCCACTTATGGTCCTATAGCTTAGGGAAATTAAAATCAAAAAGATACAGCCACGCCAATGTTTGGGACGCCTCTGTTTACAAGAACCTCGTTTACCGTACAAGTTCAATATCACAGAAAGTGAAAAATGGATAAAGAACTTGTGGTACTTACGTACAATGCAGTATCACTCAGCAGTGAAATCTATGTCATCAGGCCCGTAGCAGCACAATGAGTGGATTCAGGTACGATGATTCTAACTGAAATAAGTCACACAGAAAAAGAAACATCATAAGATATCAGTAATACACGGAATGTAAACTTGGCTACACAGGAACTGAATTACAGAACAGAACAGGGTCTCAAATTTAGAAAACCAACTTATGCTTGTTTAAGGGTAAAGGTGAGTTGGGGTGCTGCATAAAACCAGAGATTGAAATGAGCACAGATAAAGTTCCTTAAGCCAAATATGGAATAGACAAGAGCTACTCCTTGCTCAACGAAATGGACTCAACACCGCATATTAAACGCCTAAGAATGTACCTGACTCTTAAGTATCTTAAAACCTATGGATTGCTATGTCTCCGAAAGAGAATCAAGCATGTGTACAGGGACATAAACGCAGCAGTGATAGGATTGGAGAGGTTCGGTGAGCAAATGAAGACCCTTTGAAGTCATATTGCATGGTACCCATTCCACGGGTTTCAACTACCCAGGTTTAAGGTATTCTTCCTTCAGCTAAAACATGCATGTGGAACCTAGAGTATGATCAACCATGTGATCGGGAGACGTGTTCAAATATGTCTCAGTTTTCGTACCCTGGTACAAGGGTGCAACATTCCAGACGCTTTACTAACACTCTCCCGACTTGGAGAGTCAGTCCCTTTAACCTCCTGTTTGGCCCAGTTTGCAATTTCTGCGGAAGATGAACAGGAATAGCGAGAACCAATGAGAGACTAGCTGGAGGTGTCTGGAAGGGCAAATTTAACTCTCATTTCCCACCAGGAAGAGGAAATAACCAAAGGCTCAGCGTGCCGTGACGGAACCAGATTAGGGCCTGAAGCCATCCTGCGGTGTTGCGGCCAGCTCACAAGAAAGCGAGTTGAAGAAAGGAGCTCAGGGGCACTGTAATTCACAAACCTGCAGAGTTATAAATGACAACTATCGTCCAAAAATATACTGAAGTAAGGCTGCCAAGAGGACTTGAAAGCGGGGCAGAATTGCAGGAAACCGATTTCAGGAGGTAGACTGGAATTGCATTGAAAGCATAGGAAAAGAGGCAGAACGTCCACAATGATGCACTTGGCCAAAAAGGGCGTATGCGTTTTTTCCTGAATATATTCAGGAAAAAACGCATACGCCCTTTTTGGCCAACCAAGCAAGCTTGCAAAGGAAATCTGTACTACAATGAAGTCTCACTTCCCCCCGGTCAAAAGGGCCATCTGAAAAAAGTGTAAAATCCAGAAAGGCAGGACAGGCCATGGAGAACTGGGAGCCTTGTTATGCTGATGGGCGGGATGTAAATTGCCAACAGACACTCGGGAGAAGTGTATGGTGTTTCCTGAAACATCTAAAAAACAAAGCAACAGAGCCTAGGGCACTTCCACTTATGGTCCTATGGCTTTGGGAAATTAAAATCAAAAAGATACAGACACCCCAATGTTTGGGACGCCTCTGTTTACAAAAACCTCGTTTACCGTACAAGTTCAATATCACAGAAAGTGAAAAATGGATAAAGAACTTGTGGTACTTACCTACAATGCAGTATCACTCAGCAGTGAAATCTATGTCATCAGGCCCGTAGCAGCACAATGAGTGGATTCAGGTACGATGATTCTAACTGAAATAAGTCACACAGAAAAAGAAATATCATAAGATATCAGTAATACACGGAATGTAAACTTGGCTACACAGGAACTGAATTACAGAACAGAACAGGGTCTCAAATTTAGAAAACCAACTTATGCTTGTTTAAGGGTAAAGGTGAGTTGGGGTGCTGCATAAAACCAGAGATTGAAATGAGCACAGATAAAGTTCCTTAAGCCAAATATGGAATAGACAAGAGCTACTCCTTGCTCAACGAAATGGACTCAACACCGCATATTAAACGCCTAAGAATGTACCTGACTCTTAAGTATCTTAAAACCTATGGATTGCTATGTCTCCGAAAGAGAATCAAGCATGTGTACAGGGACATAAACGCAGCAGTGATAGGATTGGAGAGGTTCGGTGAGCAAATGAAGACCCTTTGAAGTCATATTGCATG
The DNA here is from genome assembly GCF_963455315.2 of Globicephala melas. Taxonomy (NCBI): domain Eukaryota; kingdom Metazoa; phylum Chordata; class Mammalia; order Artiodactyla; family Delphinidae; genus Globicephala; species Globicephala melas. Next base: position 424,993 of record NW_027207277.1, on the reverse strand, counting down.
GTACCCATTCCACGGGTTTCAACTACCCAGGTTTAAGGTATTCTTCCTTCAGCTAAAACATGCATGTGGAACCCAGAGTATGATCAACCGTGTGAACGGGAGACGTGTTCAAATATGTCTCAGTTTTCCTCCCCTGGTACTCGGGTGCAACATTCCAGACGCTTTACTAACACTCTCCCCCTTGGAGTGTCAGCGCCTTTAACCACCTGTTTGGGCCAGTTTGCAATTTCTGCGGAAGATGAACAGGAATAGGGAGAACCAATGAGAGACTAGCTGGAGGTGTCTGGACGGGCAAATTTAACTCTCATTTCCCACCAGGAAGAGGAATTAACCAAAGGCTCAGCGTGCCGTGCCGGAACCAGTTTAGGGCCTGAAGCCATCCTGCGCTGTTGCGGCCAGCTCACAAGAAAGCGAGTTGAAGATAGGAGCTCAGGGGCACTGTAATTCACAAACCTGCAGAGTTATAAATGACAGCTATCGTCCAAAAATATACTGAAGTAAGGCTGCCAAGAGGACTTGAAAGCGGGGCAGAATTGCAGGAAACCGATTTCAGGAGGTAGACTGGAATTGCATTGAAAGCATAGGAAAAGAGGCAGAACGTCCACAATGATGCACTTGGCCAAAAAGGGCGTATGCGTTTTTTCCTGAATATATTCAGGAAAAAACGCATACGCCCTTTTTGGCCAACCAAGCAAGCTTGCAAAGGAAATCTGCACTACAATGAAGTCTCACTTCCCCCCGGTCAAAAGGGCCATCTGCAAAAAGTGTAAAATCCAGAAAGGCAGGACAGGCCATGGAGAACTGGGAGCCTTGTTATGCTGATGGACGGGATGTAAATTGCCAACAGACACTCGGGAGAAGTGTATGGTGTTTCCTGAAACATCTAAAAAACAAAGCAACAGAGCCTAGGGCACTTCCACTTATGGTCCAATAGTTTAGGGAAATTAAAATCAAAAAGACACAGCCACCCCAAAGTTTGGGACACCTCTGTTTACAAGAACCTCGTTTACCGTACAAGTTCAATATCACAGAAAGTGAAAAATGGATAAAGAACTTGTGGTACTTATGTACAATGCAGTATCACTCAGCAATGAAATCTATGTCATCAGGCCCGTAGCAGCATAATGAGTGGATTCAGGTACGATGATTCTAACTGAAATAAGTCACACAGAAAAAGAAACATCATAAGATATCACTAATACACGGAATGTAAACTGGGCTACACTGGAACTGAATTACAGAACAGAACAGGGTCTCAAATTTAGAAAACCAACTTATGCTTGCTTAAGGGGAAAGGTGAGTTGGGGTGCTGCATAAAAGCAGAGATTGAAATGAGCACAGATAAAGTTCCTTAAGCCAAATACGGAATAGACAAGAGCTACTCCTTGCTCAACGAAATGGACTCAACACCGCATAATAAACGCCTAAGAATGTACCTGACTAGTAAGTATCTTAAATCCTATGGATTGCTATGTCTCCAAAAGAGAATCAAGCGTGTGTACAGGGGCATAAACGCAGCAGTGATAGGATTGGAGAGGTTCGGTGAGCAAATGAAGACCCTTTGAAGTCATATTGCATGGTACCCATTCCACGGGTTTCAACTACCCAGTTTTAAGGTATTGTTCCTTCAGCTAAAACATGCATGTGGAACCTAGAGTATGATCAACCATGTGATCGGGAGACGTGTTCAAATATGTCTCAGTTTTCGTACCCTGGTACTCGGGTGCAACATTCCAGACGCTTTACTAACACTCTCCCGACTTGGAGAGTCAGTCCCTTTAACCTCCTGTTTGGCCCAGTTTGCAATTTCTGCGGAAGATGAACAGGAATAGCGAGAACCAATGAGAGACTAGCTGGAGGTGTCTGGACGGGCAAATTTAACTCTCATTTCCCACCAGGAAGAGGAATTAACCAAAGGCTCAGCGTGCCGTGCCGGAACCAGATTAGGGCCTGAAGCCATCCTGCGCTGTTGCGGCCAGCTCACAAGAAAGCGAGTTGAAGAATGGAGCTCAGGGGCACTGTAATTCTCAAACCTGCAGAGTTATAAATGACAGCTATCGTCCAAAAATATACTGAAGTAAGGCTGCCAAGAGGACTTGAAAGCGGGGCAGAATTGCAGGAAACCGATTTCAGGAGGTAGACTGGAATTGCATTGAAAGCATAGGAAAAGAGGCAGAACGTGCACAATGATGCACTTGGCCAAAAAGGGCGTATGCGTTTTTTCCTGAATATATTCAGGAAAAAACTCATACGGCCATTTTGGCCAACCAAGCAAACTTGCAAAGGAAATCTGTACTACAATGAAGTCTCACTTCCCCCCGGTCAAAAGGGCCATCTGAAAAAAGTGTAAAATCCAGAAAGGCAGGACAGGCCATGGAGAACTGGGAGCCTTGTTATGCTGATGGGTGGGATGTAAATTGCCAACAGACACTCGGGAGAAGTGTATGGTGTTTCCTGAAACATCTAAAAAACAAAGCAACAGAGCCTAGGGCACTTCCACTTATGGTCCTATAGATTAGGGAAATTAAAATCAAAAAGACACAGCCACCCCGAAGTTTGGAACGGCTCTGTTTACAAGAACCTCGTTTACAGTACAAGTTCAACATCGCAGAAAGTGAAAAATGGTTAAAGAAGTTGTGGTATTTACTTACAAAGCAATATCACTCAGCAATGAAATCTATGTCATCAGGCCCTTAGCAGCACAATGAGTGGATTCAGGTATGATGACTCTAACTGAAATAAGTCACACAGAAAAAGAAACATCATAAGATATCAGTAATACACGGAATGTAAACTTGGCTACACAGGAACTGAATTCCAATACAGAACAGGGTCTCAAATTTAGAAAACCAACTTATGCTTGCTTAAGGGGAAAGGTGAGTTGGGGTGCTGCATAAAACCAGAGATTGAAATGAGCACAGATAAAGTTCCTTAAGCCAAATATGGAATAGACAAGAGCTACTCCTTGCTCAACGAAATGGACTCAACACCCCATATTAAACGCCTAAGAATGTAACTGACTAGTAAGTATCTTAAAACCTATGGATTGCTATGTCTCCAAAAGAGAATCAAGCGTGTGTACAGGGGCATAAACGCAGCAGTGATAGGATTGGAGAGGTTCGGTGAGCAAATGAAGACCCTTTGAAGTCATATTGCATGGTACCCATTCCACGGGTTTCAACTACCCAGTTTTAAGGTATTGTTCCTTCAGCTAAAACATGCATGTGGAACCTAGAGTATGATCAACCATGTGATCGGGAGACGTGTTCAAATATGTCTCAGTTTTCGTACCCTGGTACTCGGGTGCAACATTCCAGACGCTTTACTAACACTCCCCCGACTTGGAGAGTCAGTCCCTTTAACCTCCTGTTTGGCCCAGTTTGCAATTTCTGCGGAAGATGAACAGGAATAGCGAGAACCAATGAGAGACTAGCTGGAGGTGTCTGGACGGGCAAATTTAACTCTCATTTCCCACCAGGAAGAGGAATTAACCAAAGGCTCAGCGTGCCGTGCCGGAACCAGATTAGGGCCTGAAGCCATCCTACGCTGTTGCGGCCAGCTCACAAGAAAGTGAGTTGAAGAATGGAGCTCAGGGGCACTGTAATTCTCAAACCTGCAGAGTTATAAATGACAGCTATCGTCCAAAAATATACTGAAGTAAGGCTGCCAAGAGGACTTGAAAGCGGGGCAGAATTGCAGGAAACCGATTTCAGGAGGTAGACTGGAATTGCATTGAAAGCATAGGAAAAGAGGCAGAACGTGCACAATGATGCACTTGGCCAAAAAGGGCGTATGCGTTTTTTCCTGAATATATTCAGGAAAAAACGCATACGGCCATTTTGGCCAACCAAGCAAACTTGCAAAGGAAATCTGTACTACAATGAAGTCTCACTTCCCCCCGGTCAAAAGGGCCATCTGAAAAAAGTGTAAAATCCAGAAAGGCAGGACAGGCAATGGAGAACTGGGAGCCTTGTTATGCTGATGGGTGGGATGTAAATTGCCAACAGACACTCTGGAGAAGTGTATGGTGTTTCCTGAAACATCTAAAAAACAAAGCAACAGAGCCTAGGGCACTTCCACTTATGGTCCTATAGCTTAGGGAAATTAAAATCAAAAAGACAAAGCCACCCCGAAGTTTGGAACGGCTCTGTTTACAAGAACCTCGTTTACAGTACAAGTTCAACATCGCAGAAAGTGAAAAATGGTTAAAGAAGTTGTGGTATTTACTTACAAAGCAATATCACTCAGCAATGAAATCTATGTCATCAGGCCCTTAGCAGCACAATGAGTGGATTCAGGTATGATGATTCTAACTGAAATAAGTCACACAGAAAAAGAAACATCATAAGATATCAGTAATACACGGAATGTAAACTTGGCTACACAGGAACTGAATTCCAATACAGAACAGGGTCTCAAATTTAGAAAACCAACTTATGCTTGCTTAAGGGGATAGGTGAGTTGGGGTGCTGCATAAAACCAGAGATTGAAATGAGCACAGATAAAGTTCCTTAAGCCAAATATGGAATAGACAAGAGCTACTCCTTGCTCAACGAAATGGACTCAACACCCCATATTAAACGCCTAAGAATGTACCTGACTAGTAAGTATCTTAAAACCTATGGATTGCTATGTCTCCAAAAGAGAATCAAGCGTGTGTACAGGGGCATAAACGCAGCAGTGATAGGATTGGAGAGGTTCGGTGAGCAAATGAAGACCCTTTGAAGTCATATTGCATGGTACCCATTCCACGGGTTTCAACTACCCAGGTTTAAGGTATTCTTCCTTCAGCTAAAACATGCATGTGGAACCCAGAGTATGATCAACCGTGTGAACGGGAGACGTGTTCAAATATGTCTCAGTTTTCCTCCCCTGGTACTCGGGTGCAACATTCCAGACGCTTTACTAACACTCTCCCCACTTGGAGTGTCAGCGCCTTTAACCACCTGTTTGGCCCAGTTTGCAATTTCTGCGGAAGATGAACAGGAATAGGGAGAACCAATGAGAGACTAGCTGGAGGTGTCTGGACGGGCAAATTTAACTCTCATTTCCCACCAGGAAGAGGAATTAACCAAAGGCTCAGCATGCCGTGCCGGAACCAGATTAGGGCCTGAAGCCATCCTGCGGTGTTGCGGCCAGCTCACAAGAAAGCGAGTTGAAGAAAGGAGCTCAGGGGCACTGTAATTCACAAACCTGCAGAGTTATAAATGACAGCTATCGTCCAAAAATATACTGAAGTAAGGCTGCCAAGAGGACTTGAAAGCGGGGCAGAATTGCAGGAAACCGATTTCAGGAGGTAGACTGGAATTGCATCGAAAGCATAGGAAAAGAGGCAGAACGTCCACAATGATGCACTTGGCCAAAAAGGGCGTATGCGTTTTTTCCTGAATATATTCAGGAAAAAACGCATACGCCCTTTTTGGCCAACCAAGCAAGCTTGCAAAGGAAATCTGCACTACAATGAAGTCTCACTTCCCCCCGGTCAAAAGGGCCATCTGAAAAAAGTGTAAAATCCAGAAAGGCAGGACAGGCCATGGAGAACTGGGAGCCTTGTTATGCTGATGGGCGGGATGTAAATTGCCAACAGACACTCGGGAGAAGTGTATGGTGTTTCCTGAAACATCTAAAAAACAAAGCAACAGAGCCTAGGGCACTTCCACTTATGGTCCAATAGTTTAGGGAAATTAAAATCAAAAAGACACAGCCACCCCAAAGTTGGGGACGCCTCTGTTTACAAGAACCTCGTTTACAGTACAAGGTGAACATCGCAGAAAGTGAAAAATGGATAAAGAAGTTGTGGTATTTACTTACAAAGCAGTATCACTCAGCAATGAAATCTATGTCATCAGGCCCGTAGCAGCATAATGAGTGGATTCAGGTACGATGATTCTAACTGAAATAAGTCACACAGAAAAAGAAACATCATAAGATATCACTAATACACGGAATGTAAACTGGGCTACACTGGAACTGAATTACAGAACAGAACAGGGTCTCAAATTTAGAAAACCAACTTATGCTTGCTTAAGGGGAAAGGTGAGTTGGGGTGCTGCATAAAAGCAGAGATTGAAATGAGCACAGATAATGTTCCTTAAGCCAAATACGGAATAGACAAGAGCTACTCCTTGCTCAACGAAATGGACTCAACACCGCATAATAAACGCCTAAGAATGTACCTGACTAGTAAGTATCTTAAATCCTATGGATTGCTATGTCTCCAAAAGAGAATCAAGTGTGTGTACAGGGGCATAAACGCAGCAGTGATAGGATTGGAGAGGTTCGGTGAGCAAATGAAGACCCTTTGAAGTCATATTGCATGGTACCCATTCCACGGGTTTCAACTACCCAGGTTTAAGGTATTCTTCCTTCAGCTAAAACATGCATGTGGAACCCAGAGTATGATCAACCGTGTGAACGGGAGACGTGTTCAAATATGTCTCAGTTTTCCTCCCCTGGTACTCGGGTGCAACATTCCAGACGCTTTACTAACACTCTCCCCACTTGGAGTGTCAGCGCCTTTAACCACCTGTATGGCCCAGTTTGCAATTTCTGCGGAAGATGAACAGGAATAGGGAGAACCAATGAGAGACTAGCTGGAGGTGTCTGGACGGGCAAATTTAACTCTCATTTCCCACCAGGAAGAGGAATTAACCAAAGGCTCAGCGTGCCGTGCCGGAACCAGATTAGGGCCTGAAGCCATCCTGCGGTGTTGCGGCCAGCTCACAAGAAAGCGAGTTGAAGAAAGGAGCTCAGGGGCACTGTAATTCACAAACCTGCAGAGTTATAAATGACAGCTATCGTCCAAAAATATACTGAAGTAAGGCTGCCAAGAGGACTTGAAAGCGGGGCAGAATTGCAGGAAACCGATTTCAGGAGGTAGACTGGAATTGCATTGAAAGCATAGGAAAAGAGGCAGAACGTCCACAATGATGCACTTGGCCAAAAAGGGCGTATGCGTTTTTTCCTGAATATATTCAGGAAAAAACGTATACGCCCTTTTTGGCCAACCAAGCAAGCTTGCAAAGGAAATCTGCACTACAGTGAAGTCTCACTTCCCCCCGGTCAAAAGGGCCATCTGAAAAAAGTGTAAAATCCAGAAAGGCAGGACAGGCCATGGAGAACTGGGAGCCTTGTTATGCTGATGGGCGGGATGTAAATTGCCAACAGACACTCGGGAGAAGTGTATGGTGTTTCCTGAAACATCTAAAAAACAAAGCAACAGAGCCTAGGGCACTTCCACTTATGGTCCAATAGTTTAGGGAAATTAAAATCAAAAAGACACAGCCACCCCAAAGTTTGGGACACCTCTGTTTACAAGAACCTCGTTTACCGTACAAGTTCAATATCACAGAAAGTGAAAAATGGATAAAGAACTTGTGGTATTTACTTACAAAGCAGTATCACTCAGCAATGAAATCTATGTCATCAGGCCCGTAGCAGCATAATGAGTGGATTCAGGTACGATGATTCTAACTGAAATAAGTCACACAGAAAAAGAAACATCATAAGATATCACTAATACACGGAATGTAAACTGGGCTACACTGGAACTGAATTACAGAACAGAACAGGGTCTCAAATTTAGAAAACCAACTTATGCTTGCTTAAGGGGAAAGGTGAGTTGGGGTGCTGCATAAAAGCAGAGATTGAAATGAGCACAGATAATGTTCCTTAAGCCAAATACGGAATAGACAAGATCTACTCCTTGCTCAACGAAATGGACTCAACACCGCATAATAAACGCCTAAGAATGTACCTGACTAGTAAGTATCTTAAATCCTATGGATTGCTATGTCTCCAAAAGAGAATCAAGTGTGTGTACAGGGGCATAAACGCAGCAGTGATAGGATTGGAGAGGTTCGGTGAGCAAATGAAGACCCTTTGAAGTCATATTGCTTGGTACCCATTCCACGGGTTTCAACTACCCAGGTTTAAGGTATTCTTCCTTCAGCTAAAACATGCATGTGGAACCTAGAGTATGATCAACCATGTGATCGGGAGACGTGTTCAAATATGTCTCAGTTTTCGTACCCTGGTACTCGGGTGCAACATTCCAGACGCTTTACTAACACTCTCCCCACTTGGAGAGTCAGTGCCTTTAACCTCCTGTTTGGCCCAGTTTGCAATTTCTGCGGAAGATGAACAGGAATAGCGAGAACCAATGAGAGACTAGCTGGAGGTGTCTGGACGGGCAAATTTAACTCTCATTTCCCACCAGGAAGAGGAATTAACCAAAGGCTCAGCGTGCCGTGCCGGAACCAGATTAGGGCCTGAAGCCATCCTGCGGTGTTGCGGCCAGCTCACAAGAAAGCGAGTTGAAGAAAGGAGCTCAGGGGCACTGTAATTCACAAACCTGCAGAGTTATAAATGACAGCTATCGTCCAAAAATATACTGAAGTAAGGCTGCCAAGAGGACTTGAAAGCGGGGCAGAATTGCAGGAAACCAATTTCAGGAGGTAGACTGGAATTGCATTGAAAGCATAGGAAAAGAGGCAGAACGTCCACAATGATGCACTTGGCCAAAAAGGGCATATGCGTTTTTTCCTGAATATATTCAGGAAAAAAACGCATACGCCCTTTTTGGCCAACCAAGCAAGCTTGCAAAGGAAATCTGCACTACAATGAAGTCTCACTTCCCCCCGGTCAAAAGGGCCATCTGAAAAAAGTGTAAAATCCAGAAAGGCAGGACAGGCCATGGAGAACTGGGAGCCTTGTTATGCTGATGGGCGGGATGTAAATTGCCAACAGACACTCGGGAGAAGTGTATGGTGTTTCCTGAAACATCTAAAAAACAAAGCAACAGAGCCTAGGGCACTTCCACTTATGGTCCAATAGTTTAGGGAAATTAAAATCAAAAAGACACAGCCACCCCAAAGTTGGGGACGCCTCTGTTTACAAGAACCTCGTTTACAGTACAAGGTGAACATCGCAGAAAGTGAAAAATGGATAAAGAAGTTGTGGTATTTACTTACAAAGCAGTATCACTCAGCAATGAAATCTATGTCATCAGGCCCTTAGCAGCACAATGAGTGGATTCAGGTACCATGATTCTAACTGAAATAAGTCACACAGAAGAAGAAACATCATAAGATATCACTAATACACTGAATGTAAACTTGGCTACACAGGAACTGAATTCCAAAACAGAACAGGGTCTCAAATTTAGAAAACCAACTTATGCTTGCTTAAGGGGAAAGGTGAGTTGGGGTGCTGCATAAAACCAGAGATTGAAATGAGCACAGATAACGTTCTATAAGGCAAATATGGAATAGACAAGAGCTACTCCTTGCTCAACGAAATGGACTCAACACCCCATATTCAACGCCTAGGAATATACCTGCCTAGTAAGAATCATAAAAGCAATGGATTTATATATCTCTGTAAGAGAATCAAGAGTGTGTACAGCGGCATTAAAGCAGTGAAAATCAGCTAAATCCCATATTAAAAATAAATTTCTTAAACAAAACACAATGACAGTGAAATAGAGAGCAATACTTAAGTAATTCATTCAAGGCTTCTGATGCAACCTGCATTTACCATATCTACACCCAGAGCTGGGTGACACATAAGGCTGGACACTTGGGGCTCATAAGATTGGTGAGGTTCGGTGAGCAAATGCAGACCCTTTGAAGTCATATTGCATGGTACCCATTCCATGGGTCTCAACTCTCCAGGTTTAAGGGATTCTTCCTTCAGCTAAAACATGCATGTGGAATCCAGAGTATGATCCACCGTGTGATCGAGAAACGTGTTCAAATGTGTCTCACTTTTCGTTCCCTGGTACTCGGGTGCAACATTCCAGACACTTTACTAACACTCTCCCGACTTGGAGAGTCAGTCCCTTTAACCTCCTGTTTGGCCCAGTTTGCAATTTCTGCAGAAGATGAACAGGAATAGGGAGAACCAATGAGAGACTAGCTGGAGGTGTCTGGACGGGCAAATTTAACTCTCATTTCCCACAGGGAAGAGGAATAAACCAAAGGCTCAGCATGCCATGCCGGAACCAGATTAGGGCCTGAAGCAATCCTGCGGTGTTGTGGCCAGCTCAACAGAAAGCGAGTTGAAGAAAGGAGCTCAGGGGCACTGTAATTCACAAACCTGCAGATTTATAAATGACAGCTATTGTCCGAAAATATACTGAAGTAGGGCTGCCAAGAGGACTTGAATGCGGGGCAGAATTGCAGGAAACCGATTTCAGGAGGAATCGGAATTGGATTGCATTTAAAACACAGGAAAAGAGGAAGAACGTCGACAATGATGCACTTGGCCAAAAAGCGCGTATGTGTTTTTTCCTGAATATATTCAGGAAAAAACGCATACGCCCTTTTTGGCCAACCAAGCAAGCTTGCAAAGGAAATCTGCACTACAATGAAGTCTCACTTCCCCCCCCCCCCCCGGTCAAAAGGGCCATCTGAAAAAAGTGTAAAATCCAGAAAGGCAGAACAGGCCACAGAGAACTGGGAGCCTTGTTATGCTGATGGGCGGGATGTAAATTCCCAACAGCCGCTCTGTAGAAGTGTATGGTGTTTCCTGAAACATCTAAAAAACAAAGCAACAGAGCCTAGGGCACTTCCACTTATGGTCCTATAGCTTAGGGAAATTAAAATCAAAAAGACACAGCCACCCCAAAATTTGGGACGGCTCTTTTTACAGGAATCTCTTCTGCGGCACAAGTTAAATATCCCAGAGAGCAAATAATGGATAAAGAAGTTGCGGTACTTATGTACAACAGAATACCACTCAGCAATGAAATCTATGTCACCAGGCCCGTACCAGCATAATGAGTGGATTGAGGCACGATGATTCTAAGTGAAATAAGTCACACAGAAAAAGAAACATCATAAGGTATCACTAATACACGGAATGTGAACTTGGCTACACATGAACTGAATTACAAAACAGAACAGGGTCTCAAATTTAGAAAACCAACTTATGCTTGCTTAAGGGGGAAGGTGAGTTGGGGTGCTGCATAAAAGCAGAGTTTGAAATTAGCACAGATACCGTTCCATAAGCCAAATATGTAATAGACAAGACCTACCCCTTGCTCAACGAAATGGATTCAACAATGAGGTATCACCTCACACCTGGTAGAATAGGCATCATAGAAAATCTACAAACAAAAAATGCTGGAAAGGGTGTGGAGAAAAGGAACCCTCTTCCACTATTGTTGGGAATATAAATTGATACAGTCATTATGGAGAACAATATGGAATTTCTTAAGAAACTAACAATAGAATTACCATATGATACAGCAATCCCAGTACTGGACATATACCCAGACAAAACCATAAATCAAAAAGAGTCATTCACCGCAATGTTCATTGCATCACTATTTACAATATCGAGGTAATGGAAGCAACCTAAATGCCCACAGACAGACGAATGCATAAAGCTGTGGTACATATATAAAATGGAATATTACTAAGCCATGAAAAGGAATGAAATTGGGTCATTTGTAGAGACGTCGATGGATCTAGAGACTGTCATACAGAGTGAAGTAAGTCAGAAAGAGAAAAACAAATCTGGTATATTCACGCATATATGTGGAACCTAGAAAAACTGTACAGATTAACCATTTTGCAAGGCATAAATAGAGCAACAGATGTAGACAACAAACGTATGGACAACAAGGGGGGAAAGCTGTTGGGGGGGTGGTGGTGGGAGGAGTTGAGAGACTGGGATTGGCATGTATACATTTATATGTATAAAATAGATAACCAATAAGAACCTGCTGTATAAAAATATAAAATAAAATTCAAAATTAAAAAGAAATAAAATTTAAAAAATAAAACAGAAAAAACAATTATTCCCTGCACATACATGTATTTATATGAATAAATTATTTCCATGCTTATATCTGTAAATACAAAAAAGAGGAATAAAATCTACCTTGAACCAAAAACGAAAAAGAGAAAAAAACACAGAACCCACCAGTTACACAGAGGAAAACCGTATCAGGGCACTTGCTCCAGTTGTAAACAATTCTGAAGTTGGTCAGTGGTGGGGAATCGTCTCCCATTCAGCCAGCAGCCCCCACGCAACAAGCGTCCTCATTACAAAGCTGGGGCACCGTGCCGAGGCATCTGTGAGTAAACGTGAGCTGAGCCCCAGGCCAGTTGCTGCTGAACTATTCCCACCCGTCCCAGGTAAAACACCTGAATATATACAAGGACTTGAAAGCCTAGAGGAAGGGCCATAGAGCCACACGAGTGACAGCATGCCGGCCGACTTGGTGCCTGCAGGCCAGCCAGGATGGTCCTGGCCCTGGGTGCTCTTCTGGAAGATTTCCATTTCCCTGCCTGAGATACCCGTCCTGTCCCTGCCCCCACTGCTTTTTTCCTTCCTCACCTCTGCCCAGGGAGAAATTCCAGCAGCAGGTATGGGTGACACATCCTCTTCTTTAGCAGGTGGCAGCCTGGCAACTGCTGCAGAAAGTCCAGCAGAGCCCCACTCACACTGGGCCACCCACAAAGCCGTGGCCTCTCACTCCCTCCCACCAGCCCAGCCCCGAGACTGCTGACAGGGCAGAGAAAATGGCGTCAGGCACGGCTGCAGGGGCTCTTGCTGCCTGGAGTGGTATTTATATTGATCTCAACCCAGGCACACCTGGGGAGGGCTGGCCGGCACGGTAAGGCTGCCCAGGTCAGCCAATCATCACCCCTCAGGGGCTCACAGTTGCAGAAAATGGAACTTGCTGAACCGGCCAGGTCCAAGGAACAGGTGTGGGCTCCTGAGAGTCAGGATAGACAAGGGGCTGCAGCTTTGGCTTGTTTTCTAATCATTTTATCTGGCCCATGAGTGGGAGACAACTTCAAGAAAACCCTCTCCTAATGAGAGGAACCCAGGAGTCAGGGAAAGGAGGGGTGGGTGGTGGTTGGAGACAGAGGCCTGGTGCCCCGGGTGCAGTGGAAGTCTCTGGAAGACCAGGTGGAGGGAGGCCTCACGGAGTGATGCCCAGGGTCACAGACCTGTCGCAGCTGCTGTTTGTTAGTTCAAGTCCTGCTCTGAGGTGCTCTGTGTCAGCTCTGAGCGACAGGTGAGCTGGGGGTGCTCTGCAATGAGGGCTATGTGCACGGTTCCTGTGTGCCCAGCCCTGCCACGGTACCTGCAAGGGTAGCTCTGTATCCTGGGAGGGGCCTGATCACAAGAGCCCCGTGGGCTGGGGTGGGGGTGGGGTACCTGCCCAGGTGAGCTCCATATTCTGCGATTGGTCTGACCACGAGAGCCCCATGGGCTGCTGGGGACCTGGTAAAGGATGTCAGGACAGTCAGTGAAGCCACCGAGGATATACCTCCAGTTGCTCCTAATTCCTACACCCTGCTGGTCATTCTACCAACCACCAGGACATGGTATTCTGTATTAGTCTTCAATGATGCCTTCTTTTGTATTCCATTAGTCCCAGAGTCACAAGAAATTTTGGCTTGTGAGTGGCAGGACTCAACATACAACTAAAACAATACTTCCGGGCCGTCTGGCCCCAAGGGTGCAAAAATTCCCACACCGTCTTTGGGGAAAGCTTAGCTAAAGACCTAAAAGTTCTACCTCTGGAAAAGGAAACCCTCCTTCAATATGCAGACGACATTCTGATCGCCAGCCCTACTAAGGAGGCCTCTGAACTACCAAGCCAATAAAGGATAGAAGTTGTCCAAGAAAAAGCTCAAATATCACAGACTGCGGTGACCTGCCTGGGCTTCATTCTCACACAAGGTCAGAGAAGCCCATCCCAGGAAAGGGAAGAAACCATTTTCAGCCTTACCCCTTTCTAAAACTAGAAGACAGCTTAGGGGTTCCTGGGGAGGCCAGGGTTTGCTGCTTCTGGATCCCTAACTACAGTCTACTAGCTGGGCCTCTATATGAAACACTGAAAGGAAAAGATGATGATCCTTTTGAATAGAATCCAGAAGTGGCCTTTCAAGAATGGAAAGAGCAGTCAATTCAGACCCTTGCCCTGGAACTCCCTAATTTAGCTAAACCCTTTGACCTTTACATTCCCAGTGAAAGGTGAATCGCCATTGGAGAATTAGTGCAAAAACTGGGACCACTTGAAATGGAACAATGCAAGAATGCCATCCAGGTAGGATAAACTACGGTCACTAAGGAGCTTGGCCCACTGCCACATCTGGCCAAGATACTGGCGGTATCTAAAAACCTGGAAATCAGCAGCCCAAAAGGCCACCTCCCTCCTAAGGGAAAAGGACCCCACGTGGTGATCCTAACCACCAACCATGCCCTGAAGTTGCAGGGTTCGCTCCGTGGGCACACCGACCTCGAGTGAGGAGGCCCTCCAACTCCAACATCCAGAGAGATAACCGGGGGCAACAGGGCACCATGACGACTCGTGTGAACATCACTTGACCTGGAGTTTCTCTCATAAAACAACAAGAGTGTGTCCCAAAAGAGTAGACTACTGCTTGCAGGACTTACTGCACCCAGAGGGGAGCTAATAATCTTGGCAGGGGAACAGTATACCACACTGTCACCATAGAAAAGCCTACAGACACCGTGATGATGGTGGCCAATAAGACCAGTTGGACTCCTGTTTACTTCAAAAGGCTGTTGACTCAGTAGCCATCATGGTCCTTATCACCACTGACCCTGGACTGTCTGGGAGTTGAGCGGGCAGGGCTCTGACACCTGGTGCTGTTTGTACGTTAATTCAGGGGCCTAATTGAAGAAAGCGCAGACTACTGGTCAGAGCATCTAGGCTGGCAGAAACGGTCAGCCTAAGGTGGCCGAACAAATGTGGGGCGGGGTGAAACCGGCCCCCACAGCATCTCTGCACATCTCTTTCCTGGACCCTTAAAGGTCATTAGAATCTATAACACTTCCAATGCTGGTGCTCAGGTGGACGAGCAGGGAGGCAGGGGTCCTGGGGACAATCAACGTCACCGGGAGGCTGCTGGGGAGAAGCTCTGACCCTCGCCCCAGGGTATGAGGGCTCCCAACTCAGCACTCAGCAGTTACAGAAGAAGGGTCTGCACCCTCAGCACTCCAAGAATGAGGAACGGGACAAAAGGCAGAGGAGGGGTTTGTCCCCAGCAAAGCCCATTAAAAATCCCTGGGAGATAAAAATAGAATCTGGGCAATAAAGTCAAGTCTAACCTTTTTTATCCTTTGTGCTTTGTCTAATTTCACGTGCTCCTAGGGTCCCGCATGCAGAGGTTCCACACCCGGCACTTCAGACCAGATTTCCTAGTGCAGAATGGCTGGGTCGACACCTCAGCTCCTGGGGCCCAGTGCAGACTCCACGATATAGAGCCTGAGCTACAGCCAACCTGGCCCTCGAGAGCTCTGCCGCCTCCCTCCCTCCCACTGACTCTGACAGGATCTCTACACAGCAGCCCAGCCCACAGCCCACGGGGTAGTGCATGCTCTCACCTCTCCATTCTCTGATCAAAATATAAAGTTTCCTTTGCTTGTGAACCAAACTCAGTCTCGATCTGTTGGCCCCAATGACACTGGGCAGGGGGACACTTGTTGGGGTCCACTCTGGAGGATCAGTAACAGAAATTGAGACTATTGTAACCTCAATGAACAGATGTGTGAGCCAAACTGTAGTTAACATAGAACAGTGTATAAGGCTCGGGTAAAATAAGATGTTTCTAACACTTCCATCTGATATTTCCATCACTTTTTATAAGCAAGTTCAGTGAAAAGGTTTGTCTTATTTGTCAGGTCAATATTAGAGAAACGAAGTGATTTCTTTCCAAGGATGTACATCTAATAATCTTGGTTAAACCTTCAATCTTGTTTTAAATGCTTTTCCATTGAAAATGATACCTCTCTTTCAGCTCCCCCATTTCTGAGAAGTATAAAATCTTATAATTTATTATTACCAAAGGGGAAAGGTGGGAGGAGGGATAAATGAACAGTTTGGAATTAACACATACACACTGCTATGTATAAAATAGATCATCAACAAGGAACTACTGTATAGCACAGGGAACTACACTCAACATTTTGCAATAACCTATAAGGGGAAATAATCTGAAAAAGAATAGATATTTTTATTGACATCATCTATCAATGATAGTTAAAGTGTAGCCTAAGGGAAGCTGGTGGTGAGTGCTTCTGACCCTGAAGACTTCAATCATCTAAAGTTTGGACTCTGCCTACTTCCCAAGGCCCTTAATGAACATATGTGTAGCCGTAGCTTAAAAACTTCCCCAGTTTGGGTTTCGGGGAGACACTGATTTTGAAAAAGCCCTGGTGTTCTCCTTACATGAATGGGACTCTTCCTACTGCTAAAACATGTCTGTCACACCCAGAGGATGGTATACCGTCTGATCGGGAAGAGTTTGGAAAAGGCATCTCATCTCCTGGTGCTCGGGTTCACCCCTCCAGCGTCTTTACTAACAGTCTCCCCACTTGGAGATGTCAGCACTGTCAACATCCTGTTGCGTACAGTTTGGAATTTGTCCAGAGGATGAAGCGGAAGGATGAGGAACAATGAGAGACAAGTCCTAGGTGTTCAGACAGGCACATGTCACTCTAATTTCCAATCAGGAAGACGAATTGACCAAAGGCTAGGGTTGCCCATGGAAACAGTATAGGGCTTGAGGAAATCCCGCTGCTTTGTGGCCAGTTCCCATAAACACAAGTTGAACAATGGAACTCAGGGGCAGTAAAATTCACAAAACTGCAGAGTTGAAAATATCCATCACTGAAAAATGTCTTGAGGAAAGTCAGAGAAAAGGACTTGTAAGCAAGGGAGAATGGCAGGAAAGGGATTTGAGGAGGTAGAAAGGACTCGCCATTAAGCACAAGAAAAGGAGCTGAACATTGCCAACATTGCCAACATTGCAGTTGGCCAAAAAGGGTGTATGCGTTTTTTTCTGTATATATTCAAGAAAAGGGCATACACTTTTTTAGCCAACCAAACAGGTGGGCACTGGAAGTCAATACTACAAAAGATATCACTTCGCATCAGTCAGAAGAGCCATCCTCATAAAGCGTAAACAACAGAAATGCAGGACAGGGCAACGAGAAGAGGGAGCCCTGTGAGACTTATAGTGGAAATGTATATTGCCAACGGCCATTCTGGAGAAGTGTATTGTGTTTACTAAAGCATCTAAAAAATGAGCTACAGAGCATAGGGCACTTGCACTCATGGGCGTATATCTTGGGAAAAACAAAAATCGAGAGGACACAGGCAACCCAATGTTTACCCCCTCTCTGTTTAAAAGATCCTCGACTAGGATATAACTTAAATGTCTCTGGAGGGAAAAAATGGATAGAGATGTGGTACTTAGGTAGAGTGGAATATTATTCAGCCTGGAAATCAATGAAATATGGCCAGTTGTAACAACTCCGGAGGAGTTACGTATGATCATTCTAAGTGACAGAATTCAAAAAGAAAAAGACACATATCATAAGATATCACTTAAAGGTGGAATCCAAAATGGCTACACATGAAATAAATTACAAAACAAAAACATAGTCAAATATGTAGAAAACACGCATAAGGCTGCTAAACGGGAAAGGTGGGGAGGGGTGAGGCATCATCCAGGAGGTTGAAATTAGCAAAGATACCATTCCAAATACCAAACTGATAATCAACAAGGCCTACACGGTAGCTAAAAGAACTGCACTCAGCACACTCAAGTCACCGGAAAATAATATATACGACTGGTAAGAATCTGAAAAAGAATTTATTGATGACTCTCTGTACGTGAATCAAGTGGATGTACAGCAGCAAGAAACAGAGCTTTGAAAATCAGCTGTAACCAATATAGTAATAAATTGAAAAAAATAAACGACAGAGAGACAGAGAAAACCTCTTACAACTTTTCCTCAGGGACGGTGATGCAACATGGATTGAACACATCTAGACCCACAGCAGGATGAGACATAAGGCTGGAAACTGTTTGCGCTAAGAGAAATGTGAGGTTGGGTGAGGAAATGCACACCCTTTAAAGTAATACTACCTGGTACCCATTCAATGGGTCCCAAATCTGCAGGTTCAAGGGATCTTCCTACAGCTAAAACATGCATGGAAAACCCAGAGGACTGTACACCATGTGATCGGGAGATGTGTCTAAAATGCACCTCATTTATCCTCTCCTGGTGCTCCTGTTCACCATTCCAGCCATGTTACTTAGAATCTCCCCACTTGGAGAATCAGCACATTTAAACTTCTGTTTCACACATTTTGCAAATTGTGAGGAGGATGAACGGGAAGAGGGGGAACCAATGAGAGAATAGTTGTAGGGGTTTGGACGGGCACATATCACTCTAATTTCCCATTAAGAATAAGAATTAAAGAAAGGCTCAGCCTGCCTCGCCGGAGCCAAAATAGGGCCTGAAGCAATCCTGCGGGTTTGAGGACAGCTCACAAAAGAGCAACTTAAAAAATGGAGCTCAGGGTCACTGCAATTCACAAACCTGCAGAGTTATAAATGAAAACTAATGTCCAAAAATATGTTGAGGTAAGGCAAAGAAGAGGATCTGAATGCAAGACAGAATTGCAAGAAACAGATTTCAAGAGATAGATTGGACTCGTCTTTAATGCACATGAAAAGCGGCAGAATTTCGACAATGATGCAGTTGGCCCAAAAGGGCGTATGCGTTTTTTCCTGATTATATCCAGGAAAAAACGCATACGCACTTTATGGGCAACGAAGCAAGTAAGCAATGCAAATGTGCACAACAAAGAAGTCTCACTTCCCACCGGTCAAAAGGGCCATCCTAAAAAAGTGTAAAATCCAGAAAGGCAGGACAGGCCATGGAGAACAGGGAGCCTTTATACGCTGATGGGCAGTGTGTGAACTGCCGAGAGCCACTCTGGAGAAGTGTATGGTGGTTCCTAAATCATCTAAAAAACAGAGCTACAGAGCATAGGACACTTCCAATCATGGGAGTATATCTAGGGAAGTCTAAAAATCAACAAGACACAAGCACACCACAGTTTAGGGCTACTCTGTTTACAAGAACCTCAACTTCAGTACACCTTAAATATCCCAGGAAAGAGAACAATGGATAAAGAAGATGTGGTACTTATGTACAATGGAATATCTCTTCACCATGAAATCAATGTAATAAGGCTAGTAGAAGGATAAAGAGTGGATTTAGGTCCGATAATACTACTTGAAATAAGTCAAACAGAAAAAGAAACATATCATAAGATATCACTTATAGAGGGAGGGTAAATATGGCTGCACAAGAAATGAATTACAGAACAGAACAGTGTCTCACATTTAGAAAACACACTTATGTCAGCTTAAGGGGAAAGGAGAGGTAGGGTGATGCATAAAACCAGAGTTTGAAATTAGCACAGATACCGTTCAATAAACCAAATAGGTATTAGACAAGATCTACACCTTGCTCAATGAACTGGCCTCAACACACCCTATACACCGCAGAGAAATATATCTGAGTAATAAGAATCTTAAAACCCATGTATTGATATATCTCCATAAGGGAATCAAGTGTGTGCAGAGCGGCACAAACACAGCAGTGAAAATGAGCTAAACCCCATTATAGAAATAAATTTTAAAAAGAAAACGCTGAAACAATGAAAGAGAGAAAAATTCTTACAAAATTCGCTCAGGGGCTGTGATGCAACCTGGATTGCAACCTGGATTGACCACATATAAACCCACAGCTGGATAAGACATAAGGCTGGACACTTGGGGCTGAGAGGATTGGTGAGCTTTGGTGAGCAACTGCCGAAAGTTTAATGCAATACTTCATGCTACTCAGTCCAAGGGTCCCAACACTCCAGGTTGAAGGGAATCTTCCTACAGCTAAACCATGCTTGGGAAACCCAGCGACTGGTATACCATATGATCGGGAAAGGTTTCTAAAACGCACCTCATTTTTCCTCTCCTGGGGCTGCGGATCGACATTCCAGCCGCTTTACTAACAACATCCCCACATGGAGTCAATGCCTTTAAGTTCTGGTATCGCACAGTCTGCAGTTAGTGTGGAGGATGAATGGGAATAGGGGGAACCAGTGAGAAACAAGCTGTAGCGGTTTCAATGGGCACATGTCACTCTAATGCCACATCAGTAAGAAGAATTAACCAAAGGCACAGCAAGGTGCCCCAGAAGAAAAATAGGGCTTCAAGGAATCCTGTGGTTATGGGGCAAGACCACAAAAATAAGAGCTGAAAAGTGGGGCTAAGGGCCACCGCAATTCAAAAACCTGGAGAGTTATAAAGGCCAACTATTTTCAAAAAATATATTGAGGTAAGGCTATGAAGAGACATTGAAAGCAAGGCAGAAGTGCAGGAAACCGATTTCAGGAGGTAGACTGGAATTGCATTGAAAACATATGAAGAGAGTCAGAACCTCGACAATGATGCACTTGGCCAAAAAGGGCGTATGTGTTTTTTTCCTGAATATATTCAGGAAAAAACGCATACACACTTTTTGGCCAACCAAGCAAGCTTGCAAAGGAAATCTGCACTACAATGAAGTCTCACTTCCCCCCGGTCAAAAGGGCCATCTGAAAAAAGTGTAAAATCCATAAAGGCACGACAGGGCATGGAGAACTGGGAGCCTTGTTATGCTGATGGGTGGGATGGAAATTGCCAACAGCCACTCTGGAGAAGTGTATGGTGTTTCCTGAAACATCTAAAAAACAAAGCAACAGAGCCTAGGGCACTTCCACTTATGGTCCTATAGATTAGGGAAATTAAAATTAAAAAGACACAGCCACCCCAAAGTTTGGGACGGCTCTGTTTACAAGAACCTCGTTTACGGTACAAGTTCAATATCGCAGAAAGTGAAAAATGGATAAAGAAGTTGTGGTACTTACGTACAATGCAATATCACTCAGCAATGAAATCTATGTCATCAGGCCCTTAGCAGCACAATGAGTGGATTCAGGTATGATGATTCTAACTGAAATAAGTCACACAGAAAAAGAAACATCATAAGATATCAGTAATACACGGAATGTAAACTTGGCTACTCAGGAACTGAATTACAGAACAGAACAGGGTCTCCAATTTAGAAAACCAACTTATGCTTGCTTAAGGGTAAAGGTGAGTTGGGGTGCTGCATAAAACCAGAGATTGAAATGAGCACAGATAAAGTTCCTTAAGCCAAATATGGAATAGACAAGAGCTACTCCTTGCTCAACGAAATGGACTCAACACCCCATATTAAACGCCTAAGAATATACCTGACTAGTAAGAATCTTAAAACGTATGGATGGCTATGTCTGAAAGAGAATCAAGCGTGTGTACAGGGGCATAAACGCAGCAGTGATAGGATTGGAGAGGTTCGGTGAGCAAATGAAGACCCTTTGAAGTCATATTGCATGGTACCCATTCCACGGGTTTCAACTACCCAGGTTTAAGGTATTCTTCCTTCAGCTAAAACATGCATGTGGAACCTAGAGTATGATCAACCATGTGATCGGGGGACGTGTTCAAATATGTCTCAGTTTTCGTACCCTGGTACTCGGGTGCAACATTCCAGACGCTTTACTAACACTCTCCCGACTTGGAGAGTCAGTCCCTTTAACCTCCTGTTTGGCCCAGTTTGCAATTTCTGCGGAAGATGAACAGGAATAGCGAGAACCAATGAGAGACTAGCTGGAGGTGTCTGGACGGGCAAATTTAACTCTCATTTCCCACCAGGAAGAGGAATTAACCAAAGGCTCAGCGTGCCGTGCCGGAACCAGATTAGGGCCTGAAGCCATCCTGCGGTGTTGCGGCCAGGTCACAAGAAAGCGAGTTGAAGAAAGGAGCTCAGGGGCACTGTAATTCACAAACCTGCAGAGTTATAAATGACAGCTATCGTCCAAAAATATACTGAAGTAAGGCTGCCAAAAGGAGTTGAAAGCGGGGCAGAATTGCAGGAAACCGGTTTCAGGATGTAGACTGGAATTGCATTGAAAGCATAGGAAAAGAGGCAGAAGGTCCACAAGAATGCACTTGGCCAAAAAGCGCTTATGCGTTTTTTCCTGAATATATTCAGGAAAAAACGCATACGCCCTTTTTGGCCAACCAAGCAAGCTTGCAAAGGAAATCTGCACTACAATGAAGTCTCACTTCCCCCCGGTCAAAAGGGCCATCTGAAAAAAGTGTAAAATCCAGAAAGGCAGGACAGGCCATGGAGAACTGGGAGCCTTGTTATGCTGATGGGCGGGATGTAAATTGCCAACAGACACTCGGGAGAAGTGTATGGTGTTTCCTGAAACATCTAAAAAACAAAGCAACAGAGCCTAGGGCACTTCCACTTATGGTCCTATAGCTTAGGGAAATTAAAATCAAAAAGATACAGCCACCCCAATGTTTGGGACGCCTCTGTTTACAAGAACCTCGTTTACCGTACAAGTTCAATATCACAGAAAGTGAAAAATGGATAAAGAACTTGTGGTACTTACGTACAATGCAGTATCACTCAGCAGTGAAATCTATGTCATCAGGCCCGTAGCAGCACAATGAGTGGATTCAGGTACGATGATTCTAACTGAAATAAGTCACACAGAAAAAGAAACATCATAAGATATCAGTAATACACGGAATGTAAACTTGGCTACACAGGAACTGAATTACAGAACAGAACAGGGTCTCAAATTTAGAAAACCAACTTATGCTTGTTTAAGGGGAAAGGTGAGTTGGGGTGCTGCATAAAACCAGAGATTGAAATGAGCACAGATAAAGTTCCTTAAGCCAAATATGGAATAGACAAGAGCTACTCCTTGCTCAACGAAATGGACTCAACACCGCATATTAAACGCCTAAGAGTGTACCTGACTCTTAAGTATCTTAAAACCTATGGATTGCTATGTCTCCGAAAGAGAATCAAGCATGTGTACAGGGACATAAACGCAGCAGTGATAGGATTGGAGAGGTTCGGTGAGCAAATGAAGACCCTTTGAAGTCATATTGCATGGTACCCATTCCACGGGTTTCAACTACCCAGGTTTAAGGTATTCTTCCTTCAGCTAAAACATGCATGTGGAACCTAGAGTATGATCAACCATGTGATCGGGAGACGTGTTCAAATATGTCTCAGTTTTCGTACCCTGGTACTCGGGTGCAACATTCCAGACGCTTTACTAACACTCTCCCGACTTGGAGAGTCAGTCCCTTTAACCTCCTGTTTGGCCCAGTTTGCAATTTCTGCGGAAGATGAACAGGAATAGCGAGAACCAATGAGAGACTAGCTGGAGGTGTCTGGACGGGCAAATTTAACTCTCATTTCCCACCAGGAAGAGGAAATAACCAAAGGCTCAGCGTGCCGTGCCGGAACCAGATTAGGGCCTGAAGCCATCCTGCGGTGTTGCGGCCAGCTCACAAGAAAGCGAGTTGAAGAAAGGAGCTCAGGGGCACTGTAATTCACAAACCTGCAGAGTTATAAATGACAACTATCGTCCAAAAACATACTGAAGTAAGGCTGCCAAGAGGACTTGAAAGCGGGGCAGAATTGCAGGAAACCGATTTCAGGAGGTAGACTGGAATTGCATCGAAAGCATAGGAAAAGAGGCAGAACGTCCACAATGATGCACTTGGCCAAAAAGGGCGTATGCGTTTTTTCCTGAATATATTCAGGAAAAAACGCATACGCCCTTTTTGGCCAACCAAGCAAGCTTGCAAAGGAAATCTGCACTACAATGAAGTCTCACTTCCCCCCGGTCAAAAGGGCCATCTGAAAAAAGTGTAAAATCCAGAAAGGCAGGACAGGCCATGGAGAACTGGGAGCCTTGTTATGCTGATGGGCGGGATGTAAATTGCCAACAGACACTCGGGAGAAGTGTATGGTGTTTCCTGAAACATCTAAAAAACAAAGCAACAGAGCCTAGGGCACTTCCACTTATGGTCCTATAGCTTAGGGAAATTAAAATCAAAAAGATACAGCCACCCCAAAATTTGGGACGCCTCTGTTTACAAGAACCTCGTTTACCGTACAAGTTCAATATCACAGAAAGTGAAAAATGGATAAAGAACTTGTGGTACTTACGTACAATGCAGTATCACTCAGCAGTGAAATCTATGTCATCAGGCCCGTAGCAGCACAATGAGTGGATTCAGGTACGATGATTCTAACTGAAATAAGTCACACAGAAAAAGAAACATCATAAGATATCAGTAATACACGGAATGTAAACTTGGCTACACAGGAACTGAATTACAGAACAGAACAGGGTCTCCAATTTAGAAAACCAACTTATGCTTGTTTAAGGGGAAAGGTGAGTTGGGGTGCTGCATAAAACCAGAGATTGAAATGAGCACAGATAAAGTTCCTTAAGCCAAATATGGAATAGACAAGAGCTACTCCTTGCTCAACGAAATGGACTCAACACCGCATATTAAACGCCTAAGAATGTACCTGACTCTTAAGTATCTTAAAACCTATGGATTGCTATGTCTCCGAAAGAGAATCAAGCATGTGTACAGGGACATAAACGCAGCAGTGATAGGATTGGAGAGGTTCGGTGAGCAAATGAAGACCCTTTGAAGTCATATTGCATGGTACCCATTCCACGGGTTTCAACTACCCAGGTTTAAGGTATTCTTCCTTCAGCTAAAACATGCATGTGGAACCTAGAGTATGATCAACCATGTGATCGGGAGACGTGTTCAAATATGTCTCAGTTTTCGTACCCTGGTACTCGGGTGCAACATTCCAGACGCTTTACTAACACTCTCCCGACTTGGAGAGTCAGTCCCTTTAACCTCCTGTTTGGCCCAGTTTGCAATTTCTTCGGAAGATGAACAGGAATAGCGAGAACCAATGAGAGACTAGCTGGAGGTGTCTGGACGGGCAAATTTAACTCTCATTTCCCACCAGGAAGAGGAAATAACCAAAGGCTCAGCGTGCCGTGCCGGAACCAGATTAGGGCCTGAAGCCATCCTGCGGTGTTGCGGCCAGCTCACAAGAAAGCGAGTTGAAGAAAGGAGCTCAGGGGCACTGTAATTCACAAACCTGCAGAGTTATAAATGACAACTATCGTCCAAAAACATACTGAAGTAAGGCTGCCAAGAGGACTTGAAAGCGGGGCAGAATTGCAGGAAACCGATTTCAGGAGGTAGACTGGAATTGCATTGAAAGCATAGGAAAAGAGGCAGAACGTCCACAATGATGCACTTGGCCAAAAAGGGCGTATGCGTTTTTTCCTGAATATATTCAGGAAAAAACGCATACGCCCTTTTTGGCCAACCAAGCAAGCTTGCAAAGGAAATCTGCACTACAATGAAGTCTCACTTCCCCCCGGTCAAAAGGGCCATCTGAAAAAAGTGTAAAATCCAGAAAGGCAGGACAGGCCATGGAGAACTGGGAGCCTTGTTATGCTGATGGGCGGGATGTAAATTGCCAACAGACACTCGGGAGAAGTGTATGGTGTTTCCTGAAACATCTAAAAAACAAAGCAACAGAGCCTAGGGCACTTCCACTTATGGTCCTATAGCTTAGGGAAATTAAAATCAAAAAGATACAGCCACCCCAATGTTTGGGACGCCTCTGTTTACAAGAACCTCGTTTACCGTACAAGTTCAATATCACAGAAAGTGAAAAATGGATAAAGAACTTGTGGTACTTACGTACAATGCAGTATCACTCAGCAGTGAAATCTATGTCATCAGGCCCGTAGCAGCACAATGAGTGGATTCAGGTACGATGATTCTAACTGAAATAAGTCACACAGAAAAAGAAACATCATAAGATATCAGTAATACACGGAATGTAAACTTGGCTACACAGGAACTGAATTACAGAACAGAACAGGGTCTCAAATTTAGAAAACCAACTTATGCTTGTTTAAGGGTAAAGGTGAGTTGGGGTGCTGCATAAAACCAGAGATTGAAATGAGCACAGATAAAGTTCCTTAAGCCAAATATGGAATAGACAAGAGCTACTCCTTGCTCAACGAAATGGACTCAACACCGCATATTAAACGCCTAAGAGTGTACCTGACTCTTAAGTATCTTAAAACCTATGGATTGCTATGTCTCCGAAAGAGAATCAAGCATGTGTACAGGGACATAAACGCAGCAGTGATAGGATTGGAGAGGTTCGGTGAGCAAATGAAGACCCTTTGAAGTCATATTGCATGGTACCCATTCCACGGGTTTCAACTACCCAGGTTTAAGGTATTCTTCCTTCAGCTAAAACATGCATGTGGAACCTAGAGTATGATCAACCATGTGATCGGGAGACGTGTTCAAATATGTCTCAGTTTTCGTACCCTGGTACTCGGGTGCAACATTCCAGACGCTTTACTAACACTCTCCCGACTTGGAGAGTCAGTCCCTTTAACCTCCTGTTTGGCCCAGTTTGCAATTTCTGCGGAAGATGAACAGGAATAGCGAGAACCAATGAGAGACTAGCTGGAGGTGTCTGGACGGGCAAATTTAACTCTCATTTCCCACCAGGAAGAGGAAATAACCAAAGGCTCAGCGTGCCGTGCCGGAACCAGATTAGGGCCTGAAGCCATCCTGCGGTGTTGCGGCCAGCTCACAAGAAAGCGAGTTGAAGAAAGGAGCTCAGGGGCACTGTAATTCACAAACCTGCAGAGTTATAAATGACAACTATCGTCCAAAAACATACTGAAGTAAGGCTGCCAAGAGGACTTGAAAGCGGGGCAGAATTGCAGGAAACCGATTTCAGGAGGTAGACTGGAATTGCATCGAAAGCATAGGAAAAGAGGCAGAACGTCCACAATGATGCACTTGGCCAAAAAGGGCGTATGCGTTTTTTCCTGAATATATTCAGGAAAAAACGCATACGCCCTTTTTGGCCAACCAAGCAAGCTTGCAAAGGAAATCTGCACTACAATGAAGTCTCACTTCCCCCCGGTCAAAAGGGCCATCTGAAAAAAGTGTAAAATCCAGAAAGGCAGGACAGGCCATGGAGAACTGGGAGCCTTGTTATGCTGATGGGCGGGATGTAAATTGCCAACAGACACTCGGGAGAAGTGTATGGTGTTTCCTGAAACATCTAAAAAACAAAGCAACAGAGCCTAGGGCACTTCCACTTATGGTCCTATAGCTTAGGGAAATTAAAATCAAAAAGATACAGCCACCCCAATGTTTGGGACGCCTCTGTTTACAAGAACCTCGTTTACCGTACAAGTTCAATATCACAGAAAGTGAAAAATGGATAAAGAACTTGTGGTACTTACGTACAATGCAGTATCACTCAGCAGTGAAATCTATGTCATCAGGCCCGTAGCAGCACAATGAGTGGATTCAGGTACGATGATTCTAACTGAAATAAGTCACACAGAAAAAGAAACATCATAAGATATCAGTAATACACGGAATGTAAACTTGGCTACACAGGAACTGAATTACAGAACAGAACAGGGTCTCAAATTTAGAAAACCAACTTATGCTTGTTTAAGGGTAAAGGTGAGTTGGGGTGCTGCATAAAACCAGAGATTGAAATGAGCACAGATAAAGTTCCTTAAGCCAAATATGGAATAGACAAGAGCTACTCCTTGCTCAACGAAATGGACTCAACACCGCATATTAAACGCCTAAGAGTGTACCTGACTCTTAAGTATCTTAAAACCTATGGATTGCTATGTCTCCGAAAGAGAATCAAGCATGTGTACAGGGACATAAACGCAGCAGTGATAGGATTGGAGAGGTTCGGTGAGCAAATGAAGACCCTTTGAAGTCATATTGCATGGTACCCATTCCACGGGTTTCAACTACCCAGGTTTAAGGTATTCTTCCTTCAGCTAAAACATGCATGTGGAACCTAGAGTATGATCAACCATGTGATCGGGAGACGTGTTCAAATATGTCTCAGTTTTCGTACCCTGGTACTCGGGTGCAACATTCCAGACGCTTTACTAACACTCTCCCGACTTGGAGAGTCAGTCCCTTTAACCTCCTGTTTGGCCCAGTTTGCAATTTCTGCGGAAGATGAACAGGAATAGCGAGAACCAATGAGAGACTAGCTGGAGGTGTCTGGACGGGCAAATTTAACTCTCATTTCCCACCAGGAAGAGGAAATAACCAAAGGCTCAGCGTGCCGTGCCGGAACCAGATTAGGGCCTGAAGCCATCCTGCGGTGTTGCGGCCAGCTCACAAGAAAGCGAGTTGAAGAAAGGAGCTCAGGGGCACTGTAATTCACAAACCTGCAGAGTTATAAATGACAACTATCGTCCAAAAACATACTGAAGTAAGGCTGCCAAGAGGACTTGAAAGCGGGGCAGAATTGCAGGAAACCGATTTCAGGAGGTAGACTGGAATTGCATCGAAAGCATAGGAAAAGAGGCAGAACGTCCACAATGATGCACTTGGCCAAAAAGGGCGTATGCGTTTTTTCCTGAATATATTCAGGAAAAAACGCATACGCCCTTTTTGGCCAACCAAGCAAGCTTGCAAAGGAAATCTGCACTACAATGAAGTCTCACTTCCCCCCGGTCAAAAGGGCCATCTGAAAAAAGTGTAAAATCCAGAAAGGCAGGACAGGCCATGGAGAACTGGGAGCCTTGTTATGCTGATGGGCGGGATGTAAATTGCCAACAGACACTCGGGAGAAGTGTATGGTGTTTCCTGAAACATCTAAAAAACAAAGCAACAGAGCCTAGGGCACTTCCACTTATGGTCCTATAGCTTAGGGAAATTAAAATCAAAAAGATACAGCCACCCCAATGTTTGGGACGCCTCTGTTTACAAGAACCTCGTGTACCGTACAAGTTCAATATCACAGAAAGTGAAAAATGGATAAAGAACTTGTGGTACTTACGTACAATGCAGTATCACTCAGCAGTGAAATCTATGTCATCAGGCCCGTAGCAGCACAATGAGTGGATTCAGGTACGATGATTCTAACTGAAATAAGTCACACAGAAAAAGAAACATCATAAGATATCAGTAATACACGGAATGTAAACTTGGCTACACAGGAACTGAATTACAGAACAGAACAGGGTCTCAAATTTAGAAAACCAACTTATGCTTGTTTAAGGGGAAAGGTGAGTTGGGGTGCTGCATAAAACCAGAGATTGAAATGAGCACAGATAAAGTTCCTTAAGCCAAATATGGAATAGACAAGAGCTACTCCTTGCTCAACGAAATGGACTCAACACCGCATATTAAACGCCTAAGAGTGTACCTGACTCTTAAGTATCTTAAAACCTATGGATTGCTATGTCTCCGAAAGAGAATCAAGCATGTGTACAGGGACATAAACGCAGCAGTGATAGGATTGGAGAGGTTCGGTGAGCAAATGAAGACCCTTTGAAGTCATATTGCATGGTACCCATTCCACGGGTTTCAACTACCCAGGTTTAAGGTATTCTTCCTTCAGCTAAAACATGCATGTGGAACCTAGAGTATGATCAACCATGTGATCGGGAGACGTGTTCAAATATGTCTCCGTTTTCGTACCCTGGTACTCGGGTGCAACATTCCAGACGCTTTACTAACACTCTCCCGACTTGGAGAGTCAGTCCCTTTAACCTCCTGTTTGGCCCAGTTTGCAATTTCTGCGGAAGATGAACAGGAATAGCGAGAACCAATGAGAGACTAGCTGGAGGTGTCTGGACGGGCAAATTTAACTCTCATTTCCCACCAGGAAGAGGAAATAACCAAAGGCTCAGCGTGCCGTGCCGGAACCAGATTAGGGCCTGAAGCCATCCTGCGGTGTTGCGGCCAGCTCACAAGAAAGCGAGTTGAAGAAAGGAGCTCAGGGGCACTGTAATTCACAAACCTGCAGAGTTATAAATGACAACTATCGTCCAAAAATATACTGAAGTAAGGCTGCCAAAAGGAGTTGAAAGCGGGGCAGAATTGCAGGAAACCGATTTCAGGAGGTAGACTGGAATTGCATCGAAAGCATAGGAAAAGAGGCAGAACGTCCACAATGATGCACTTGGCCAAAAAGGGCGTATGCGTTTTTTCCTGAATATATTCAGGAAAAAACGCATACGCCCTTTTTGGCCAACCAAGCAAGCTTGCAAAGGAAATCTGCACTACAATGAAGTCTCACTTCCCCCCGGTCAAAAGGGCCATCTGAAAAAAGTGTAAAATCCAGAAAGGCAGGACAGGCCATGGAGAACTGGGAGCCTTGTTATGCTGATGGGCGGGATGTAAATTGCCAACAGACACTCGGGAGAAGTGTATGGTGTTTCCTGAAACATCTAAAAAACAAAGCAACAGAGCCTAGGGCACTTCCACTTATGGTCCTATAGCTTAGGGAAATTAAAATCAAAAAGATACAGCCACCCCAATGTTTGAGACGCCTCTGTTTACAAGAACCTCGTTTACCGTACAAGTTCAATATCACAGAAAGTGAAAAATGGATAAAGAACTTGTGGTATTTACGTACAATGCAGTATCACTCAGCAGTGAAATCTATGTCATCAGGTCCTTAGCAGCACAATGAGTGGATTCAGGTACGATGATTCTAACTGAAATAAGTCACACAGAAAAAGAAACATCATAAGATATCACTAATACACGGAATGTAAACTTGGCTACACAGGAACTGAATTACAGAACAGAACAGGGTCTCAAATTTAGAAAACCAACTTATGCTTGTTTAAGGGGAAAGGTGAGTTGGGGTGCTGCATAAAACCAGAGATTGAAATGAGCACAGATAAAGTTCCTTAAGCCAAATATGGAATAGACAAGAGCTACTCCTTGCTCAACGAAATGGACTCAACACCGCATATTAAACGCCTAAGAATGTACCTGACTCTTAAGTATCTTAAAACCTATGGATTGCTATGTCTCCGAAAGAGAATCAAGCATGTGTACAGGGACATAAACGCAGCAGTGATAGGATTGGAGAGGTTCGGTGAGCAAATGAAGACCCTTTGAAGTCATATTGCATGGTACCCATTCCACGGGTTTCAACTACCCAGGTTTAAGGTATTCTTCCTTCAGCTAAAACATGCATGTGGAACCTAGAGTATGATCAACCATGTGATCGGGAGACGTGTTCAAATATGTCTCCGTTTTCGTACCCTGGTACTCGGGTGCAACATTCCAGACGCTTTACTAACACTCTCCCGACTTGGAGAGTCAGTCCCTTTAACCTCCTGTTTGGCCCAGTTTGCAATTTCTGCGGAAGATGAACAGGAATAGCGAGAACCAATGAGAGACTAGCTGGAGGTGTCTGGACGGGCAAATTTAACTCTCATTTCCCACCAGGAAGAGGAAATAACCAAAGGCTCAGCGTGCCGTGCCGGAACCAGATTAGGGCCTGAAGCCATCCTGCGGTGTTGCGGCCAGCTCACAAGAAAGCGAGTTGAAGAAAGGAGCTCAGGGGCACTGTAATTCACAAACCTGCAGAGTTATAAATGACAACTATCGTCCAAAAATATACTGAAGTAAGGCTGCCAAGAGGACTTGAAAGCGGGGCAGAATTGCAGGAAACCGATTTCAGGAGGTAGACTGGAATTGCATCGAAAGCATAGGAAAAGAGGCAGAACGTCCACAATGATGCACTTGGCCAAAAAGGGCGTATGCGTTTTTTCCTGAATATATTCAGGAAAAAACGCATACGCCCTTTTTGGCCAACCAAGCAAGCTTGCAAAGGAAATCTGCACTACAATGAAGTCTCACTTCCCCCCGGTCAAAAGGGCCATCTGAAAAAAGTGTAAAATCCAGAAAGGCAGGACAGGCCATGGAGAACTGGGAGCCTTGTTATGCTGATGGGCGGGATGTAAATTGCCAACAGACACTCGGGAGAAGTGTATGGTGTTTCCTGAAACATCTAAAAAACAAAGCAACAGAGCCTAGGGCACTTCCACTTATGGTCCTATAGCTTAGGGAAATTAAAATCAAAAAGATACAGCCACCCCAATGTTTGGGACGCCTCTGTTTACAAGAACCTCGTTTACCGTACAAGTTCAATATCACAGAAAGTGAAAAATGGATAAAGAACTTGTGGTACTTACGTACAATGCAGTATCACTCAGCAGTGAAATCTATGTCATCAGGCCCGTAGCAGCACAATGAGTGGATTCAGGTACGATGATTCTAACTGAAATAAGTCACACAGAAAAAGAAACATCATAAGATATCAGTAATACACGGAATGTAAACTTGGCTACACAGGAACTGAATTACAGAACAGAACAGGGTCTCAAATTTAGAAAACCAACTTATGCTTGTTTAAGGGGAAAGGTGAGTTGGGGTGCTGCATAAAACCAGAGATTGAAATGAGCACAGATAAAGTTCCTTAAGCCAAATATGGAATAGACAAGAGCTACTCCTTGCTCAACAAAATGGACTCAACACCGCATATTAAACGCCTAAGAGTGTACCTGACTCTTAAGTATCTTAAAACCTATGGATTGCTATGTCTCCGAAAGAGAATCAAGCATGTGTACAGGGACATAAACGCAGCAGTGATAGGATTGGAGAGGTTTGGTGAGCAAATGAAGACCCTTTGAAGTCATATTGCATGGTACCCATTCCACGGGTTTCAACTACCCAGGTTTAAGGTATTCTTCCTTCAGCTAAAACATGCATGTGGAACCTAGAGTATGATCAACCATGTGATCGGGAGACGTGTTCAAATATGTCTCAGTTTTCGTACCCTGGTACTCGGGTGCAACATTCCAGACGCTTTACTAACACTCTCCCGACTTGGAGAGTCAGTCCCTTTAACCTCCTGTTTGGCCCAGTTTGCAATTTCTGCGGAAGATGAACAGGAATAGCGAGAACCAATGAGAGACTAGCTGGAGGTGTCTGGACGGGCAAATTTAACTCTCATTTCCCACCAGGAAGAGGAAATAACCAAAGGCTCAGCGTGCCGTGCCGGAACCAGATTAGGGCCTGAAGCCATCCTGCGCTGTTGCGGCCAGCTCACAAGAAAACGAGTTGAAGAAAGGAGCTCAGGGGCACTGTAATTCACAAACCTGCAGAGTTATAAATGACAACTATCGTCCAAAAATATACTGAAGTAAGGCTGCCAAGAGGACTTGAAAGCGGGGCAGAATTGCAGGAAACCGATTTCAGGAGGTAGACTGGAATTGCATTGAAAGCATAGGAAAAGAGGCAGAACGTCCACAATGATGCACTTGGCCAAAAAGGGCGTATGCGTTTTTTCCTGAATATATTCAGGAAAAAACGCATACGCCCTTTTTGGCCAACCAAGCAAGCTTGCAAAGGAAATCTGCACTACAATGAAGTCTCACTTCCCCCCGGTCAAAAGGGCCATCTGAAAAAAGTGTAAAATCCAGAAAGGCAGGACAGGCCATGGAGAACTGGGAGCCTTGTTATGCTGATGGGCGGGATGTAAATTGCCAACAGACACTCGGGAGAAGTGTATGGTGTTTCCTGAAACATCTAAAAAACAAAGCAACAGAGCCTAGGGCACTTCCACTTATGGTCCTATAGCTTAGGGAAATTAAAATCAAAAAGATACAGCCACCCCAATGTTTGGGACGCCTCTGTTTACAAGAACCTCGTTTACCGTACAAGTTCAATATCACAGAAAGTGAAAAATGGATAAAGAACTTGTGGTACTTACGTACAATGCAGTATCACTCAGCAGTGAAATCTATGTCATCAGGCCCGTAGCAGCATAATGAGTGGATTCAGGTACGATGATTCTAACTGAAATAAGTCACACAGAAAAAGAAACATCATAAGATATCAGTAATACACGGAATGTAAACTTGGCTACACAGGAACTGAATTACAGAACAGAACAGGGTCTCAAATTTAGAAAACCAACTTATGCTTGTTTAAGGGGAAAGGTGAGTTGGGGTGCTGCATAAAACCAGAGATTGAAATGAGCACAGATAAAGTTCCTTAAGCCAAATATGGAATAGACAAGAGCTACTCCTTGCTCAACGAAATGGACTCAACACCCCATATTAAACGCCTAAGAATATACCTGACTAGTAAGAATCTTAAAACGTATGGATGGCTATGTCTGAAAGAGAATCAAGCGTGGGTACAGGGGCATAAACGCAGCAGTGATAGGATTGGAGAGGTTCGGTGAGCAAATGAAGACCCTTTGAAGTCATATTGCATGGTACCCATTCCACGGGTTTCAACTACCCAGGTTTAAGGTATTCTTCCTTCAGCTAAAACATGCATGTGGAACCTAGAGTATGATCAACCATGTGATCGGGAGACGGGTTCAAATATGTCTCAGTTTTCGTACCCTGGTACTCGGGTGCAACATTCCAGACGCTTTACTAACACTCTCCTGACTTGGAGAGTCAGTGCCTTTAACCTCCTGTTTGGCCCAGTTTGCAATTTCTGCGGAAGATGAACAGGAATAGGGAGAACCAATGAGAGACTAGCTGGAGGTGTCTGGACGGGCAAATTTAACTCTCATTTCCCACCAGGAAGAGGAAATAACCAAAGGCTCAGCGTGCCGTGCCGGAACCAGATTAGGGCCTGAAGCCATCCTGCGGTGTTGCGGCCAGCTCACAAGAAAGCGAGTTGAAGAAAGGAGCTCAGGGGCACTGTAATTCACAAACCTGCAGAGTTATAAATGACAGCTATCGTCCAAAAATATACTGAAGTAAGGCTGCCAAAAGGAGTTGAAGCGGGGCAGAATTGCAGGAAACCGATTTCAGGATGTAGACTGGAATTGCTTTGAAAGCATAGGAAAAGAGGCAGAAGGTCCACAAGAATGCACTTGGCCAAAAAGCGCGTATGCGTTTTTTCCTGAATATATTCAGGAAAAAACCTATACGCCCTTTTTGGCCAACCAAGCAAGCTTGCAAAGGAAATCTGCACTACAATGAAGTCTCACTTCCCCCCGGTCAAAAGGGCCATCTGAAAAAAGTGTAAAATCCAGAAAGGCAGGACAGGCCATGGAGAACTGGGAGCCTTGTTATGCTGATGGGCGGGATGTAAACTGCCAACAGACACTCGGGAGAAGTGTATGGTGTTTCCTGAAACATCTAAAAAACCAAGCAACAGAGCCTAGGGCACTTCCACTTATGGTCCTATAGTTTAGGGAAATTAAAATCAAAAAGACACAGCCACCCCAAAGTTTGGGACGGCTCTGTTTACAACAACCTCATTTACAGTACAAGTTCAATATCACAGAAAGTGAAAAATGGAGAAAGAATTTGTGGTACTCATGTACAATGCAATATCACTCAGCAATGAAATCAATGTCACCAGGCCCGTAGCAGCACAATGAGTGGATTCGGGTATGGTGATTCTAACTGAAATAAGTCACACAGAAAAAGAAATATCAAAAAATATCACTAATACATGGAATGTAAACTTGGCTACAGAGGAACTGAATTACAAAACAGAACAGGGTCTCAAATTTAGAAAACCAACTTATGCTTGCTTAAGGGGAAAGGTGAGTTGGGGTGCTGCATAAAACCAGAGATTGAAATGAGCACAGATAAAGTTCCTTAAGCTAAATATGGAACAGACAAGAGCTACTCCTTGCTCAACGAAATGGACTCAACACCCCATATTAAACGCCTAAGAATGTACGTGACTAGTAAGTATCTTAAAACCTATGGATTGCTATGTCTCCAAAAGAGAATCAAGCGTGTGTACAGGGGCATAAACGCAGCAGTGATAGGATTGGAGAGGTTCGGTGAGCAAATGAAGACCCTTTGAAGACATATTGCATGGTACCCATTCCACGGGTCTCAACTCTCCAGGTTTAAGGTATTCTTCCTTCAGCTAAAACATTTATGTGGAACCCAGAGTATGATCAACCACGTGATCGGGAGACGTGTTCAGATATGTCTCAGTTTTCGTACCCTGGTACTCGGGTGCAACATTCCAGACGCTTTACTAACACTCTCCCCACTTGGAGAGTCAGTGCCTTTAACCTCCTCTTTGGCCCAGTTTGCTATTTCTGCGGAACATGTACAGGAATAGGGAGAACCAATGAGACTCTAGCTGGAGGTGTCTGGACAGGCAAATTTAACTCTCATTTCCCACCAGGAAGAGGAATTAACCAAAGGCTCAGCGTGCCGTGCCAGAACCAGATTAGGACCTGAAGCAATCCTGCGGTGTTGCGGCCAGCTCACAAGAAAGCGAGTTGAAGAAAGGAGCTCAGGGGCACTGTAATTCACAAACCTGCAGAGTTATAAATGACAACTATCGTCCAAAAATATACTGAAGTAAGGCTGCCTAGAGGAGTTGAAAGCGGGGCAGAATTGCAGGAAACCGATTTCAGGAGGTAGACTGGAATTGCATTGAAAGCATAGGAAAAGAGGCAGAACGTCCACAATGATGCACTTGGCCAAAAAGGGCGTATGCGTTTTATCCTGAATATATTCAGGAAAAAACGCATACGCCCTTTTTGGCCAACCAAGCAAGCTTGCAAAGGAAATGTGCACTACAATGAAGTCTCACTTCCCCCCGGTCAAAAGGGCCATCTGAAAAAAGTGTAAAATCCAGAAAGGCAGGACAGGCCATGGAGAACTGGGAGCCTTGTTATGCAGATGGGGGGGATGTACATTGCCAACAGACACTCGGGAGGAGTGTATGGTGTTTCCTGAAACATCTAAAAAACAAAGCAACAGAGCCTAGGGCACTTCCACTTATGGTCCTATAGCTTAGGGAAATTAAAATCCAAAAGATACAGCCACCCCAAAGTTTGGGACGCCTCTGTTTACAAGAACCTCGTTTACAGTACAAGTTCAACATCGCAGAAATTGAAAAATGGATAAAGAAGTTGTGGTATTTACTTACAAAGTAGTATCACTCAGCAATGAAATCTATGTCATCAGGCCCTTAGCAGCACAATGAGTGGATTCAGGTATGATGATTCTAACTGAAATAAGTCACACAGGAAAAGAAACATCATAAGATATCAGTAATACACGGAATGTAAACTTGGCTACACAGGAACTGAATTACAGAACAGAACAGGGTCTCAACTTTAGAAAACCAACTTATGCTTGCTTAAGGGGAAAGCTGAGTTGGGGTGCTGCATAAAACCAGAGATTGAAATGAGCACAGATAAAGTTCTTTAAGCCAAATATGGAATAGACAAGAGCTCCTCCTTGCTCAATGAAATGGACTCAACACCGCATATTAAACGCCTAAGAATGTACCTGACTAGTAAGTATCTTAAAACCTATGGATTGCTATGTCTCCGAAAGAGAATCAAGCGTGTGTACAGGGGCATAAACTCAGCAGTGATAGGATTGGAGAGGTTCGGTGAGCAAATGAAGACCCTTTGAAGTCATATTGTCTGGTACCCATTCCACGGGTCTCAACTCTCCAGGTTTAAGGTATTCTTCCTTCAGCTAAAACATGCATGTGGAACCCAGAGTATGATCAACCACGTGAACGGGAGACGTGTTCAATTATGTCTCAGTTTTCCTCCCCTGGTACTCGGGTGCAACATTCCAGACGCTTTACTAACACTCTCCCCACTTGGAGAGTCAGCGCCTTTAACCTCCTGTTTGGCCCAGTTTGCTATTTCTGCGGAACATGTACAGGAATAGGGAGAACCAATGAGAGACTAGCTGGAGGTGTCTGGACGGGCAAATTTAACTCTCATTTCCCACCAGGAAGAGGAAATAACCAAAGGCTCAGCGTACCGTGCCGGAACCAGATTAGGGCCTGAAGCCATCCTGCGGTGTTGCGGCCAGCTCACAAGAAAGCGAGTTGAAGAAAGGAGCTCAGGGACAATGTAATTCACAAACCTGCAGAGTTATAAATGACAGCTATCGTCCAAAAATATACTGAAGTAAGGCTGCCAAGAGAACTTGAAAGCGGGGCAGAATTGCAGGAAACCGATTTCAGGAGGTAGACTGGAATTGCATCGAAAGCATAGGAAAAGTGGCAGAGCGTCCACAATGATGCACTTGGCCAAAAAGGGCGTATGCATTTTTTCCTGACTATATTCAGGAAAAAAAGCATACGCCCTTTTTGGCCAACCAAGCAAGCTTGCAAAGGAAATCTGCACTACAATGAAGTCTCACTTCCCCCCGGTCAAAAGGGCCATCTGAAAAAAGTGTAAAATCCAGAAAGGCAGGACAGGCCATGGAGAACTGGGAGCCTTGTTATGCTGATGGGCGGGATGTAAATTGCCAACAGCCACTTGGGAGAAGTGTATGGTGTTTCCTGAAACATCTAAAAAACAAAGCAACAGAGCCTAGGGCACTTCCACTTATGGTCCTATAGCTTAGGGAAATTAAAATCAAAAAGACACAGCCACCCCAAAGTTTGGGACGCCTGTGTTTACAAGAACCTCGTTTACCGTACAAGTTCAATATCACAGAATGTGAAAAATGGATAAAGAACTTGTGGTACTTACGTACAATGCAGTATCACTCAGCAATGAAATCTATGTCATCAGGCCCGTAGCAGCATAATGAGTCGATTCAGGTACGATGATTCTAACTGAAATAAGTCACACAGAAGAAGAAACATCATAAGATATCACTAATACACGGAATGTAAACTTGGCTACACAGGAACTGAATTCCAAAACAGAACAGGGTCTCAAATTTAGAAAACCAACTTATGCTTGCTTAAGGGGAAAGGTGAGTTGGGGTGCTGCATAAAACCAGAGATTGAAATGAGCACAGATAACGTTCTATAAGGCAAATATGGAATAGACAAGAGCTACTCCTTGCTCAACGAAATGGACTCAACACCCCATATTAAACGCCTAAGAATATACCTGACTAGTAAGAATCTTAAAACGTATGGATGGCTATGTCTGAAAGAGAATCAAGCGTGGGTACAGGGGCATAAACGCAGCAGTGATAGGATTGGAGAGGTTCGGTGAGCAAATGAAGACCCTTTGAAGTCATATTGCATGGTACCCATTCCACGGGTTTCAACTACCCAGGTTTAAGGTATTCTTCCTTCAGCTAAAACATGCATGTGGAACCTAGAGTATGATCAACCATGTGATCGGGAGACGGGTTCAAATATGTCTCAGTTTTCGTACCCTGGTACTCGGGTGCAACATTCCAGACGCTTTACTAACACTCTCCTGACTTGGAGAGTCAGTCCCTTTAACCTCCTGTTTGGCCCAGTTTGCAATTTCTGCGGAAGATGAACAGGAATAGGGAGAACCAATGAGAGACTAGCTGGAGGTGTCTGGACGGGCAAATTTAACTCTCATTTCCCACCAGGAAGAGGAAATAACCAAAGGCTCAGCGTGCCGTGCCGGAACCAGATTAGGGCCTGAAGCCATCCTGCGCTGTTGCGGCCAGCTCACAAGAAAGCGAGTTGAAGAAAGGAGCTCAGGGGCACTGTAATTCACAAACCTGCAGAGTTATAAATGACAGCTATCGTCCAAAAATATACTGAAGTAAGGCTGCCAAAAGGAGTTGAAGCGGGGCAGAATTGCAGGAAACCGATTTCAGGATGTAGACTGGAATTGCTTTGAAAGCATAGGAAAAGAGGCAGAAGGTCCACAAGAATGCACTTGGCCAAAAAGCGCGTATGCGTTTTTTCCTGAATATATTCAGGAAAACACCTATACGCCCTTTTTGGCCAACCAAGCAAGCTTGCAAAGGAAATCTGCACTACAATGAAGTCTCACTTCCCCCCGGTCAAAAGGGCCATCTGAAAAAAGTGTAAAATCCAGAAAGGCAGGACAGGCCATGGAGAACTGGGAGCCTTGTTATGCTGATGGGCGGGATGTAAACTGCCAACAGACACTCGGGAGAAGTGTATGGTGTTTCCTGAAACATCTAAAAAACCAAGCAACAGAGCCTAGGGCACTTCCACTTATGGTCCTATAGTTTAGGGAAATTAAAATCAAAAAGACACAGCCACCCCAAAGTTTGGGACGGCTCTGTTTACAACAACCTCGTTTACAGTACAAGTTCAATATCACAGAAAGTGAAAAATGGAGAAAGAAGTTGTGGTACTCATGTACAATGCAATATCACTCAGCAATGAAATCAATGTCACCAGGCCCTTAGCAGCACAATGAGTGGATTCGGGTATGGTGATTCTAACTGAAATAAGTCACACAGAAAAAGAAATATCAAAAAATATCACTAATACATGGAATGTAAACTTGGCTACAGAGGAACTGAATTACAAAACAGAACAGGGTCTCAAATTTAGAAAACCAACTTATGCTTGCTTAAGGGGAAAGGTGAGTTGGGGTGCTGCATAAAACCAGAGATTGAAATGAGCACAGATAAAGTTCCTTAAGCTAAATATGGAACAGACAAGAGCTACTCCTTGCTAAACGAAATGGACTCAACACCCCATATTAAACGCCTAAGAATGTACGTGACTAGTAAGTATCTTAAAACCTATGGATTGCTATGTCTCCAAAAGAGAATCAAGCGTGTGTACAGGGGCATAAACGCAGCAGTGATAGGATTGGAGAGGTTCGGTGAGCAAATGAAGACCCTTTGAAGACATATTGCATGGTACCCATTCCACGGGTCTCAACTCTCCAGGTTTAAGGTATTCTTCCTTCAGCTAAAACATTTATGTGGAACCCAGAGTATGATCAACCACGTGATCGGGAGACGTGTTCAGATATGTCTCAGTTTTCGTACCCTGGTACTCGGGTGCAACATTCCAGACGCTTTACTAACACTCTCCCCACTTGGAGAGTCAGTGCCTTTAACCTCCTGTTTGGCCCAGTTTGCTATTTCTGCGGAACATGTACAGGAATAGGGAGAACCAATGAGACTCTAGCTGGAGGTGTCTGGACAGGCAAATTTAACTCTCATTTCCCACCAGGAAGAGGAATTAACCAAAGGCTCAGCGTGCCGTGCCAGAACCAGATTAGGACCTGAAGCAATCCTGCGGTGTTGCGGCCAGCTCACAAGAAAGCGAGTTGAAGAAAGGAGCTCAGGGGCACTGTAATTCACAAACCTGCAGAGTTATAAATGACAGCTATCGTCCAAAAATATACTGAAGTAAGGCTGCCTAGAGGAGTTGAAAGCGGGGCAGAATTGCAGGAAACCGATTTCAGGAGGTAGACTGGAATTGCATTTCAAGCATAGGAAAAGAGGCAGAACGTCCACAATGATGCACTTGGCCAAAAAGGGCGTATGCGTTTTATCCTGAATATATTCAGGAAAAAACGCATACGCCCTTTTTGGCCAACCAAGCAAGCTTGCAAAGGAAATGTGCACTACAATGAAGTCTCACTTCCCCCCGGTCAAAAGGGCCATCTGAAAAAAGTGTAAAATCCAGAAAGGCAGGACAGGCCATGGAGAACTGGGAGCCTTGTTATGCAGATGGGGGGGATGTACATTGCCAACAGACACTCGGGAGGAGTGTATGGTGTTTCCTGAAACATCTAAAAAACAAAGCAACAGAGCCTAGGGCACTTCCACTTATGGTCCTATAGCTTAGGGAAATTAAAATCCAAAAGATACAGCCACCCCAAAGTTTGGGACGCCTCTGTTTACAAGAACCTCGTTTACAGTACAAGTTCAACATCGCAGAAATTGAAAAATGGATAAAGAAGTTGTGGTATTTACTTACAAAGCAGTATCACTCAGCAATGAAATCTATGTCATCAGGCCCTTAGCAGCACAATGAGTGGATTCAGGTATGATGATTCTAACTGAAATAAGTCACACAGGAAAAGAAACATCATAAGATATCAGTAATACACGGAATGTAAACTTGGCTACACAGGAACTGAATTACAGAACAGAACAGGGTCTCAACTTTAGAAAACCAACTTATGCTTGCTTAAGGGGAAAGCTGAGTTGGGGTGCTGCATAAAACCAGAGATTGAAATGAGCACAGATAAAGTTCTTTAAGCCAAATATGGAATAGACAAGAGCTCCTCCTTGCTCAATGAAATGGACTCAACACCGCATATTAAACGCCTAAGAATGTACCTGACTAGTAAGTATCTTAAAACCTATGGATTGCTATGTCTCCGAAAGAGAATCAAGCGTGTGTACAGGGGCATAAACTCAGCAGTGATAGGATTGGAGAGGTTCGGTGAGCAAATGAAGACCCTTTGAAGTCATATTGTCTGGTACCCATTCCACGGGTCTCAACTCTCCAGGTTTAAGGTATTCTTCCTTCAGCTAAAACATGCATGTGGAACCCAGAGTATGATCAACCACGTGAACGGGAGACGTGTTCAATTATGTCTCAGTTTGCCTCCCCTGGTACTCGGGTGCAACATTCCAGACGCTTTACTAACACTCTCCCCACTTGGAGAGTCAGCGCCTTTAACCTCCTGTTTGGCCCAGTTTGCTATTTCTGCGGAACATGTACAGGAATAGGGAGAACCAATGAGAGACTAGCTGGAGGTGTCTGGACGGGCAAATTTAACTCTCATTTCCCACCAGGAAGAGGAAATAACCAAAGGCTCAGCGTGCCGTGCCGGAACCAGATTAGGGCCTGAAGCCATCCTGCGGTGTTGCGGCCAGCTCACAAGAAAGCGAGTTGAAGAAAGGAGCTCAGGGACACTGTAATTCACAAACCTGCAGAGTTATAAATGACAGCTATCGTCCAAAAATATACTGAAGTAAGGCTGCCAAGAGAACTTGAAAGCGGGGCAGAATTGCAGGAAACCGATTTCAGGAGGTAGACTGGAATTGCATCGAAAGCATAGGAAAAGCGGCAGAGCGTCCACAATGATGCACTTGGCCAAAAAGGGCGTATGCATTTTTTCCTGACTATATTCAGGAAAAAAAGCATACGCCCTTTTTGGCCAACCAAGCAAGCTTGCAAAGGAAATCTGCACTACAATGAAGTCTCACTTCCCCCCGGTCAAAAGGGCCATCTGAAAAAAGTGTAAAATCCAGAAAGGCAGGACAGGCCATGGAGAACTGGGAGCCTTGTTATGCTGATGGGCGGGATGTAAATTGCCAACAGCCACTTGGGAGAAGTGTATGGTGTTTCCTGAAACATCTAAAAAACAAAGCAACAGAGCCTAGGGCACTTCCACTTATGGTCCTATAGCTTAGGGAAATTAAAATCAAAAAGACACAGCCACCCCAAAGTTTGGGACGCCTCTGTTTACAAGAACCTCGTTTACCGTACAAGTTCAATATCACAGAATGTGAAAAATGGATAAAGAACTTGTGGTACTTACGTACAATGCAGTATCACTCAGCAATGAAATCTATGTCATCAGGCCCGTAGCAGCATAATGAGTGGATTCAGGTATGATGATTCTAACTGAAATAAGTCACACAGAAAAAGAAACTTCATAAGATATCACTAATACACGGAATGTAAACTTGGCTACACAGGAACTGAATTCCAAAACAGAACAGGGTCTCAAATTTAGAAAACCAACTTATGCTTGCTTAAGGGGAAAGGTGAGTTGGGGTGCTGCATAAAACCAGAGATTGAAATGAGCACAGATAACGTTCTATAAGGCAAATATGGAATAGACAAGAGCTACTCCTTGCTCACGAAATGGACTCAACACCCCATATTCAACGCCTAGGAATATACCTGCCTAGTAAGAATCATAAAAGCAATGGATTTATATATCTCTGTAAGAGAATCAAGAGTGTGTACAGCGGCATTAAAGCAGTGAAAATCAGCTAAATCCCATATTAAAAATAAATTTCTTAAACAAAACACAATGACAGTGAAATAGAGAGCAATACTTAAGTAATTCATTCAAGGCTTCTGATGCAACCTGCATTTACCATATCTACACCCAGAGCTGGGTGACACATAAGGCTGGACACTTGGGGCTCATAAGATTGGTGAGGTTCGGTGAGCAAATGCAGACCCTTTGAAGTCATATTGCATGGAACCCATTCCATGGGTCTCAACTCTCCAGGTTTAAGAGATTCTTCCTTCAGCTAAAACATGCATGTGGAACCCAGAGTATGATCCACCGTGTGATCGAGAAACGTGTTCAAATGTGTCTCACTTTTCGTTCCCTGGTACTCGGGTGCAACATTCCAGACGCTTTACTAACACTCTCCCAACTTGGAGAGTCAGTCCCTTTAACCTCCTGTTTGGCCCAGTTTGCAATTTCTGCGGAAGATGAACAGGAATAGCGAGAACCAATGAGAGACTAGCTGGAGGTGTCTGGACGGGCAAATTTAACTCTCATTTCCCACAGGGAAGAGGAATAAACCAAAGGCTCAGCATGCCGTGCCAGAACCAGATTAGGGCCTGAAGCAATCCTGCGGTGTTGTGGCCAGCTCAAAAGAAAGCGAGTTGAAGAAAGGAGCTCAGGGGCACTGTAATTCACAAACCTGCAGATTTATAAATGACAGCTATTGTCCGAAAATATACTGAAGTAGGGCTGCCAAGAGGACTTGAATGCGGGGCAGAATTGCAGGAAACCGATTTCAGGAGGAATCGGAATTGGATTGCATTTAAAACACAGGAAAAGAGGAAGAACGTCGACAATGATGCACTTGGCCAAAAAGGGCGTATGTGTTTTTTCCTGAATATATTCAGGAGAAAACCCATATGCCCTTTTTGGCCAACCAAGCAAGCTTGCAAAGGAAATCTGCACTACAATGAAGTCTCACTTCCCCCCCCCCCCCCCGGTTAAAAGGGCCATCTGAAAAAAGTGTAAAATCCAGAAAGGCAGAACAGGC
Source organism: Globicephala melas (assembly GCF_963455315.2). NCBI lineage: Eukaryota > Metazoa > Chordata > Mammalia > Artiodactyla > Delphinidae > Globicephala > Globicephala melas. The sequence goes on along the minus strand of NW_027207277.1, from coordinate 380,640 downwards.
CACGGAGAACTGGGAGCCTTGTTATGCTGATGGGCGGGATGTAAATTCCCAACAGCCGCTCTGTAGAAGTGTATGGTGTTTCCTGAAACATCTAAAAAACAAAGCAACAGAGCCTAGGGCACTTCCACTTATGGTCCTATAGCTTAGGGAAATTAAAATCAAAAAGACACAGCCACCCCAAAATTTGGGACGGCTCTTTTTACAGGAATCTCTTCTGCGGCACAAGTTAAATATCCCAGAGAGCAAATAATGGATAAAGAAGTTGCGGTACTTATGTACAACAGAATACCACTCAGCAATGTAATCTATGTCACCAGGCCCGTACCAGCATAATGAGTGGATTGAGGCACGATGATTCTAAGTGAAATAAGTCACACAGAAAAAGAAACATCATAAGGTATCACTAATACATGGAATGTGAACTTGGCTACACATGAACTGAATTACAAAACAGAACAGGGTCTCAAATTTAGAAAACCAACTTATGCTTGCTTAAGGGGGAAGGTGAGTTGGGGTGCTGCATAAAAGCAGAGTTTGAAATTAGCACAGATACCGTTCCATAAGCCAAATATGTAATAGACAAGACCTACCCCTTGCTCAACGAAATGGATTCAACAATGAGGTATCACCTCACACCTGGTAGAATAGGCATCATAGAAAATCTACAAACAAAAAATGCTGGAAAGGGTGTGGAGAAAAGGAACCCTCTTCCACTATTGTTGGGAATATAAATTGATACAGTCATTATGGAGAACAATATGGAATTTCTTAAGAAACTAACAATAGAATTACCATATGATACAGCAATCCCAGTACTGGACATATACCCAGACAAAACCATAAATCAAAAAGAGTCATTCACCGCAATGTTCATTGCATCACTATTTACAATATCGAGGTAATGGAAGCAACCTAAATGCCCACAGACAGACGAATGCATAAAGCTGTGGTACATATATAAAATGGAATATTACTAAGCCATGAAAAGGAATGAAATTGGGTCATTTGTAGAGACGTCGATGGATCTAGAGACTGTCATACAGAGTGAAGTAAGTCAGAAAGAGAAAAACAAATCTGGTATATTCATGCATATATGTGGAACCTAGAAAAACTGTACAGATTAACCATTTTGCAAGGCATAAATAGAGCAACAGATGTAGACAACAAACGTATGGACAACAAGGGGGGAAAGCTGTTGGGGGGGTGGTGGTGGGAGGAGTTGAGAGACTGGGATTGGCATATATACATTTATATGTATAAAATAGATAACCAATAAGAACCTGCTGTATAAAAATATAAAATAAAATTCAAAATTAAAAAGAAATAAAATTTAAAAAATAAAACAGAAAAAACAATTATTCCCTGCACATACATGTATTTATATGAATAAATTATTTCCATGCTTATATCTGTAAATACAAAAAAGAGGAATAAAATCTACCTTGAACCAAAAACGAAAAAGAGAAAAAAACACAGAACCCACCAGTTACACAGAGGAAAACCGTATCAGGGCACTTGCTCCAGTTGTAAACAATTCTGAAGTTGGTCAGTGGTGGGGAATCGTCTCCCATTCAGCCAGCAGCCCCCACGCAACAAGCGTCCTCATTGCAAAGCTGGGGCACCGTGCCGAGGCATCTGTGAGTAAACGTGAGCTGAGCCCCAGGCCAGTTGCTGCTGAACTATTCCCACCCGTCCCAGGTAAAACACCTGAATATATACAAGGACTTGAAAGCCTAGAGGAAGGGCCATAGAGCCACACGAGTGACAGCATGCCGGCCGACTTGGTGCCTGCAGGCCAGCCAGGATGGTCCTGGCCCTGGGTGCTCTTCTGGAAGATTTCCATTTCCCTGCCTGAGATACCCGTCCTGTCCCTGCCCCCACTGCTTTTTTCCTTCCTCACCTCTGCCCAGGGAGAAATTCCAGCAGCAGGTATGGGTGACACATCCTCTTCTTTAGCAGGTGGCAGCCTGGCAACTGCTGCAGAAAGTCCAGCAGAGCCCCACTCACACTGGGCCACCCACAAAGCCGTGGCCTCTCACTCCCTCCCACCAGCCCAGCCCCGAGACTGCTGACAGGGCAGAGAAAATGGCGTCAGGCACGGCTGCAGGGGCTCTTGCTGCCTGGAGTGGTATTTATATTGATCTCAACCCAGGCACACCTGGGGAGGGCTGGCCGGCACGGTAAGGCTGCCCAGGTCAGCCAATCATCACCCCTCAGGGGCTCACAGTTGCAGAAAATGGAACTTGCTGAACCGGCCAGGTCCAAGGAACAGGTGTGGGCTCCTGAGAGTCAGGATAGACAAGGGGCTGCAGCTTTGGCTTGTTTTCTAATCATTTTATCTGGCCCATGAGTGGGAGACAACTTCAAGAAAACCCTCTCCTAATGAGAGGAACCCAGGAGTCAGGGAAAGGAGGGGTGGGTGGTGGTTGGAGACAGAGGCCTGGTGCCCCGGGTGCAGTGGAAGTCTCTGGAAGACCAGGTGGAGGGAGGCCTCACGGAGTGATGCCCAGGGTCACAGACCTGTCGCAGCTGCTGTTTGTTAGTTCAAGTCCTGCTCTGAGGTGCTCTGTGTCAGCTCTGAGCGACAGGTGAGCTGGGGGTGCTCTGCAATGAGGGCTATGTGCACGGTTCCTGTGTGCCCAGCCCTGCCACGGTACCTGCAAGGGTAGCTCTGTATCCTGGGAGGGGCCTGATCACAAGAGCCCCGTGGGCTGGGGTGGGGGTGGGGTACCTGCCCAGGTGAGCTCCATATTCTGCGATTGGTCTGACCACGAGAGCCCCATGGGCTGCTGGGGACCTGGTAAAGGATGTCAGGACAGTCAGTGAAGCCACCGAGGATATACCTCCAGTTGCTCCTAATTCCTACACCCTGCTGGTCATTCTACCAACCACCAGGACATGGTATTCTGTATTAGTCTTCAATGATGCCTTCTTTTGTATTCCATTAGTCCCAGAGTCACAAGAAATTTTGGCTTGTGAGTGGCAGGACTCAACATACAACTAAAACAATACTTCCGGGCCGTCTGGCCCCAAGGGTGCAAAAATTCCCACACCGTCTTTGGGGAAAGCTTAGCTAAAGACCTAAAAGTTCTACCTCTGGAAAAGGAAACCCTCCTTCAATATGCAGACGACATTCTGATCGCCAGCCCTACTAAGGAGGCCTCTGAACTACCAAGCCAATAAAGGATAGAAGTTGTCCAAGAAAAAGCTCAAATATCACAGACTGCGGTGACCTGCCTGGGCTTCATTCTCACACAAGGTCAGAGAAGCCCATCCCAGGAAAGGGAAGAAACCATTTTCAGCCTTACCCCTTTCTAAAACTAGAAGACAGCTTAGGGGTTCCTGGGGAGGCCAGGGTTTGCTGCTTCTGGATCCCTAACTACAGTCTACTAGCTGGGCCTCTATATGAAACACTGAAAGGAAAAGATGATGATCCTTTTGAATAGAATCCAGAAGTGGCCTTTCAAGAATGGAAAGAGCAGTCAATTCAGACCCTTGCCCTGGAACTCCCTAATTTAGCTAAACCCTTTGACCTTTACATTCCCGGTGAAAGGTGAATCGCCATTGGAGAATTAGTGCAAAAACTGGGACCACTTGAAATGGAACAATGCAAGAATGCCATCCAGGTAGGATAAACTACGGTCACTAAGGAGCTTGGCCCACTGCCACATCTGGCCAAGATACTGGCGGTATCTAAAAACCTGGAAATCAGCAGCCCAAAAGGCCACCTCCCTCCTAAGGGAAAAGGACCCCACGTGGTGATCCTAACCACCAACCATGCCCTGAAGTTGCAGGGTTCGCTCCGTGGGCACACCGACCTCGAGTGAGGAGGCCCTCCAACTCCAACATCCAGAGAGATAACCGGGGGCAACAGGGCACCATGACGACTCGTGTGAACATCACTTGACCTGGAGTTTCTCTCATAAAACAACAAGAGTGTGTCCCAAAAGAGTAGACTACTGCTTGCAGGACTTACTGCACCCAGAGGGGAGCTAATAATCTTGGCGGGGGAACAGTATACCACACTGTCACCATAGAAAAGCCTACAGACACCGTGATGATGGTGGCCAATAAGACCGGCTGGACTCCTGTTTACTTCAAAAGGCTGTTGACTCAGTAGCCATCATGGTCCTTATCACCACTGACCCTGGACTGTCTGGGAGTTGAGCGGGCAGGGCTCTGACACCTGGTGCTGTTTGTACGTTAATTCAGGGGCCTAATTGAAGAAAGCGCAGACTACTGGTCAGAGCATCTAGGCTGGCAGAAACGGTCAGCCTAAGGTGGCCGAACAAATGTGGGGCGGGGTGAAACCGGCCCCCACAGCGTCTCTGCACATCTCTTTCCTGGACCCTTAAAGGTCATTAGAATCTATAACACTTCCAATGCTGGTGCTCAGGTGGACGAGCAGGGAGGCAGGGGTCCTGGGGACAATCAACGTCACCGGGAGGCTGCTGGGGAGAAGCTCTGACCCTCGCCCCAGGGTATGAGGGCTCCCAACTCAGCACTCAGCAGTTACAGAAGAAGGGTCTGCACCCTCAGCACTCCAAGAATGAGGAACGGGACAAAAGGCAGAGGAGGGGTTTGTCCCCAGCAAAGCCCATTAAAAATCCCTGGGAGATAAAAATAGAATCTGGGCAATAAAGTCAAGTCTAACCTTTTTTATCCTTTGTGCTTTGTCTAATTTCACGTGCTCCTAGGGTCCCGCATGCAGAGGTTCCACACCCGGCACTTCAGACCAGATTTCCTAGTGCAGAATGGCTGGGTCGACACCTCAGCTCCTGGGGCCCAGTGCAGACTCCACGATATAGAGCCTGAGCTACAGCCAACCCGGCCCTCGAGAGCTCTGCCGCCTCCCTCCCTCCCACTGACTCTGACAGGATCTCTACACAGCAGCCCAGCCCACAGCCCACGGGGTAGTGCATGCTCTCACCTCTCCATTCTCTGATCAAAATATAAAGTTTCCTTTGCTTGTGAACCAAACTCAGTCTCGATCTGTTGGCCCCAATGACACTGGGCAGGGGGACACTTGTTGGGGTCCACTCTGGAGGATCAGTAACAGAAATTGAGACTATTGTAACCTCAATGAACAGATGTGTGAGCCAAACTGTAGTTAACATAGAACAGTGTATAAGGCTCGGGTAAAATAAGATGTTTCTAACACTTCCATCTGATATTTCCATCACTTTTTATAAGCAAGTTCAGTGAAAAGGTTTGTCTTATTTGTCAGGTCAATATTAGAGAAACGAAGTGATTTCTTTCCAAGGATGTACATCTAATAATCTTGGTTAAACCTTCAATCTTGTTTTAAATGCTTTTCCATTGAAAATGATACCTCTCTTTCAGCTCCCCCATTTCTGAGAAGTATAAAATCTTATAATTTATTATTACCAAAGGGGAAAGGTGGGAGGAGGGATAAATGAACAGTTTGGAATTAACACATACACACTGCTATGTATAAAATAGATCATCAACAAGGAACTACTGTATAGCACAGGGAACTACACTCAACATTTTGCAATAACCTATAAGGGGAAATAATCTGAAAAAGAATAGATATTTTTATTGACATCATCTATCAATGATAGTTAAATTGTAGCCTAAGGGAAGCTGGTGGTGAGTGCTTCTGACCCTGAAGACTTCAATCATCTAAAGTTTGGACTCTGCCTACTTCCCAAGGCCCTTAATGAACATATGTGTAGCCGTAGCTTAAAAACTTCCCCAGTTTGGGTTTCGGGGAGACACTGATTTTGAAAAAGCCCTGGTGTTCTCCTTACATGAATGGGACTCTTCCTACTGCTAAAACATGTCTGTCACACCCAGAGGATGGTATACCGTCTGATCGGGAAGAGTTTGGAAAAGGCATCTCATCTCCTCATCTCCTGGTGCTCGGGTTCACCCCTCCAGCGTCTTTACTAACAGTCTCCCCACTTGGAGATGTCAGCACTGTCAACATCCTGTTGCGTACAGTTTGGAATTTGTCCAGAGGATGAAGCGGAAGGATGAGGAACAATGAGAGACAAGTCCTAGGTGTTCAGACAGGCACATGTCACTCTAATTTCCAATCAGGAAGACGAATTGACCAAAGGCTAGGGTTGCCCATGGAAACAGTATAGGGCTTGAGGAAATCCCACTGCTTTGTGGCCAGTTCCCATAAACACAAGTTGAACAATGGAACTCAGGGGCAGTAAAATTCACAAAACTGCAGAGTTGAAAATATCCATCACTGAAAAATGTCTTGAGGAAAGTCAGAGAAAAGGACTTGTAAGCAAGGGAGAATGGCAGGAAAGGGATTTGAGGAGGTAGAAAGGACTCGCCATTAAGCACAAGAAAAGGAGCTGAACATTGCCAACATTGCCAACATTGCAGTTGGCCAAAAAGGGTGTATGCGTTTTTTTCTGTATATATTCAAGAAAAGGGCATACACTTTTTTAGCCAACCAAACAGGTGGGCACTGGAAGTCAATACTACAAAAGATATCACTTCGCATCAGTCAGAAGAGCCATCCTCATAAAGCGTAAACAACAGAAATGCAGGACAGGGCAACGAGAAGAGGGAGCCCTGTGAGACTTATAGTGGAAATGTATATTGCCAACGGCCATTCTGGAGAAGTGTATTGTGTTTACTAAAGCATCTAAAAAATGAGCTACAGAGCATAGGGCACTTGCACTCATGGGCGTATATCTTGGGAAAAACAAAAATCGAGAGGACACAGGCACCCCAATGTTTACCCCCTCTCTGTTTAAAAGATCCTCGACTAGGATATAACTTAAATGTCTCTGGAGGGAAAAAATGGATAGAGATGTGGTACTTAGGTAGAGTGGAATATTATTCAGCCTGGAAATCAATGAAATATGGCCAGTTGTAACAACTCCGGAGGAGTTACGTATGATCATTCTAAGTGACAGAATTCAAAAAGAAAAAGACACATATCATAAGATATCACTTAAAGGTGGAATCCAAAATGGCTACACATGAAATAAATTACAAAACAAAAACATAGTCAAATATGTAGAAAACACGCATAAGGCTGCTAAACGGGAAAGGTGGGGAGGGGTGAGGCATCATCCAGGAGGTTGAAATTAGCAAAGATACCATTCCAAATACCAAACTGATAATCAACAAGGCCTACACGGTAGCTAAAAGAACTGCACTCAGCACACTCAAGTCACCGGAAAAGAATATATACGACTGGTAAGAATCTGAAAAAGAATTTATTGATGACTCTCTGTACGTGAATCAAGTGGATGTACAGCAGCAAGAAACAGAGCTTTGAAAATCAGCTGTAACCAATATAGTAATAAATTGAAAAAAATAAACGACAGAGAGACAGAGAAAACCTCTTACAACTTTTCCTCAGGGACGGTGATGCAACATGGATTGAACACATCTAGACCCACAGCAGGATGAGACATAAGGCTGGAAACTGTTTGCGCTAAGAGAAATGTGAGGTTGGGTGAGGAAATGCACACCCTTTAAAGTAATACTACCTGGTACCCATTCAATGGGTCCCAAATCTGCAGGTTCAAGGGATCTTCCTACAGCTAAAACATGCATGGAAAACCCAGAGGACTGTACACCATGTGATCGGGAGATGTGTCTAAAATGCACCTCATTTATCCTCTCCTGGTGCTCCTGTTCACCATTCCAGCCATGTTACTTAGAATCTCCCCACTTGGAGAATCAGCACATTTAAACTTCTGTTTCACACATTTTGCAAATTGTGAGGAGGATGAACGGGAAGAGGGGGAACCAATGAGAGAATAGTTGTAGGGGTTTGGACGGGCACATATCACTCTAATTTCCCATTAAGAATAAGAATTAAAGAAAGGCTCAGCCTGCCTCGCCGGAGCCAAAATAGGGCCTGAAGCAATCCTGCGGGTTTGAGGACAGCTCACAAAAGAGCAACTTAAAAAATGGAGCTCAGGGTCACTGCAATTCACAAACCTGCAGAGTTATAAATGAAAACTAATGTCCAAAAATATGTTGAGGTAAGGCAAAGAAGAGGATCTGAATGCAAGACAGAATTGCAAGAAACAGATTTCAAGAGATAGATTGGACTCGTCTTTAACGCACATGAAAAGCGGCAGAATTTCGACAATGATGCAGTTGGCCCAAAAGGGCGTATGCGTTTTTTCCTGATTATATCCAGGAAAAAACGCATACGCACTTTATGGGCAATGAAGCAAGTAAGCAATGCAAATGTGCACAATAAAGAAGTCTCACTTCCCACCGGTCAAAAGGGCCATCCTAAAAAAGTGTAAAATCCAGAAAGGCAGGACAGGCCATGGAGAACAGGGAGCCTTTATACGCTGATGGGCAGTGTGTGAACTGCCGAGAGCCACTCTGGAGAAGTGTATGGTGGTTCCTAAATCATCTAAAAAACAGAGCTACAGAGCATAGGACACTTCCAATCATGGGAGTATATCTAGGGAAGTCTAAAAATCAACAAGACACAAGCACACCACAGTTTAGGGCTACTCTGTTTACAAGAACCTCAACTTCAGTACACCTTAAATATCCCAGGAAAGAGAACAATGGATAAAGAAGATGTGGTACTTATGTACAATGGAATATCTCTTCACCATGAAATCAATGTAATAAGGCTAGTAGAAGGATAAAGAGTGGATTTAGGTCCGATAATACTACTTGAAATAAGTCAAACAGAAAAAGAAACATATCATAAGATATCACTTATAGAGGGAGGGTAAATATGGCTGCACAAGAAATGAATTACAGAACAGAACAGTGTCTCACATTTAGAAAACACACTTATGTCAGCTTAAGGGGAAAGGAGAGGTGGGGTGATGCATAAAACCAGAGTTTGAAATTAGCACAGATAGCGTTCAATAAACCAAATATGTATTAGACAAGATCTACACCTTGCTCAATGAACTGGCCTCAACACACCCTATACACCGCAGAGAAATATATCTGAGTAATAAGAATCTTAAAACCCATGTATGATATATCTCCATAAGGGAATCAAGTGTGTGCAGAGCGGCACAAACACAGCAGTGAAAGTGAGCTAAACCCCATTATAGAAATAAATTTTAAAAAGAAAACGCTGAAACAATGAAAGAGAGAAAAATTCTTACAAAATTCGCTCAGGGGATGTGATGCAACCTGGATTGACCACATATAAACCCACAGCTGGATAAGACATAAGGCCGGACACTTGGGGCTGAGAGGATTGGTGAGCTTTGGTGAGCAACTGCCGAAAGTTTAATGCAATACTTCATGCTACTCAGTCCAAGGGTCCCAACACTCCAGGTTGAAGGGAATCTTCCTACAGCTAAACCATGCTTGGGAAACCCAGCGACTGGTATACCATATGATCGGGAAAGGTTTCTAAAACGCACCTCATTTTTCCTCTCCTGGGGCTGCGGATCGACATTCCAGCCGCTTTACTAACAACATCCCCACATGGAGTCAATGCCTTTAAGTTCTGGTATCGCACAGTCTGCAGTTAGTGTGGAGGATGAATGGGAATAGGGGGAACCAGTGAGAAACAAGCTGTAGCGGTTTCAATGGGCACATGTCACTCTAATGCCACATCAGTAAGAAGAATTAACCAAAGGCACAGCAAGGTGCCCCAGAAGAAAAATAGGGCTTCAAGGAATCCTGTGGTTATGGGGCAAGACCACAAAAATAAGAGCTGAAAAGTGGGGCTAAGGGCCACCGCAATTCAAAAACCTGCAGAGTTATAAAGGCCAACTATTTTCAAAAAATATATTGAGGTAAGGCTATGAAGAGACATTGAAAGCAAGGCAGAAGTGCCGGAAACCGATTTCAGGAGGTAGACTGCAATTGCATTGAAAACATATGAAGAGAGTCAGAACCTCGACAATGATGCACTTGGCCAAAAAGGGCGTATGCGTTTTTTCCTGAATATATTCAGGAAAAAACGCATACACACTTTTTGGCCAACCAAGCAAGCTTGCAAAGGAAATCTGCACTACAATGAAGTCTCACTTCCCCCCGGTCAAAAGGGCCATCTGAAAAAAGTGTAAAATCCATAAAGGCACGACAGGGCATGGAGAACTGGGAGCATTCTTATGCTGATGGGCGGGATGGAAATTGCCAACAGCCACTCTGGAGAAGTGTATGGTGTTTCCTGAAACATCTAAAAAACAAAGCAACAGAGCCTAGGGCACTTCCACTTATGGTCCTATAGCTTAGGGAAATTAAAATCAAAAAGACACAGCCACCCCAAAGTTTGGGACGGCTCTGTTTACAAGAACCTCATTTACGGTACAAGTTCAATATCGCAGAAAGTGAAAAATGGATAAAGAAGTTGTGGTACTTACGTACAATGCAATATCACTCAGCAATGAAATCTATGTCATCAGGCCCTTAGCAGCACAATGAGTGGATTCAGGTATGATGATTCTAACTGAAATAAGTCACACAGAAAAAGAAACATCATAAGATATCAGTAATACACGGAATGTAAACTTGGCTACTCAGGAACTGAATTACAGAACAGAACAGGGTCTCCAATTTAGAAAACCAACTTATGCTTGCTTAAGGGGAAAGCTGAGTTGGGGTGCTGCATAAAACCAGAGATTGAAATGAGCACAGATAAAGTTCCTTAAGCCAAATATGGAATAGACAAGAGCTACTCCTTGCTCAACGAAATGGACTCAACACCGCATATTAAACGCCTAAGAGTGTACCTGACTCTTAAGTATCTTAAAACCTATGGATTGCTATGTCTCCGAAAGAGAATCAAGCATGTGTACAGGGACATAAACGCAGCAGTGATAGGATTGGAGAGGTTCGGTGAGCAAATGAAGACCCTTTGAAGTCATATTGCATGGTACCCATTCCACGGGTTTCAACTACCCAGGTTTAAGGTATTCTTCCTTCAGCTAAAACATGCATGTGGAACCTAGAGTATGATCAACCATGTGATCGGGAGACGTGTTCAAATATGTCTCAGTTTTCGTACCCTGGTACTCGGGTGCAACATTCCAGACGCTTTACTAACACTCTCCCGACTTGGAGAGTCAGTCCCTTTAACCTCCTGTTTGGCCCAGTTTGCAATTTCTGCGGAAGATGAACAGGAATAGCGAGAACCAATGAGAGACTAGCTGGAGGTGTCTGGACGGGCAAATTTAACTCTCATTTCCCACCAGGAAGAGGAAATAACCAAAGGCTCAGCGTGCCGTGCCGGAACCAGATTAGGGCCTGAAGCCATCCTGCGGTGTTGCGGCCAGCTCACAAGAAAACGAGTTGAAGAAAGGAGCTCAGGGGCACTGTAATTCACAAACCTGCAGAGTTATAAATGACAACTATCGTCCAAAAATATACTGAAGTAAGGCTGCCAAGAGGACTTGAAAGCGGGGCAGAATTGCAGGAAACCGATTTCAGGAGGTAGACTGGAATTGCATTGAAAGCATAGGAAAAGAGGCAGAACGTCCACAATGATGCACTTGGCCAAAAAGGGCGTATGCGTTTTTTCCTGAATATATTCAGGAAAAAACGCATACGCCCTTTTTGGCCAACCAAGCAAGCTTGCAAAGGAAATCTGCACTACAATGAAGTCTCACTTCCCCCCGGTCAAAAGGGCCATCTGAAAAAAGTGTAAAATCCAGAAAGGCAGGACAGGCCATGGAGAACTGGGAGCCTTGTTATGCTGATGGGCGGGATGTAAATTGCCAACAGACACTCGGGAGAAGTGTATGGTGTTTCCTGAAACATCTAAAAAACAAAGCAACAGAGCCTAGGGCACTTCCACTTATGGTCCTATAGCTTAGGGAAATTAAAATCAAAAAGATACAGCCACCCCAATGTTTGGGACGCCTCTGTTTACAAGAACCTCGTTTACCGTACAAGTTCAATATCACAGAAAGTGAAAAATGGATAAAGAAATTGTGGTACTTATGTACAATGCAGTATCACTCAGCAGTGAAATCTATGTCATCAGGCCCGTAGCAGCACAATGAGTGGATTCAGGTACGATGATTCTAACTGAAATAAGTCACACAGAAAAAGAAACATCATAAGATATCAGTAATACACGGAATGTAAACTTGGCTACACAGGAACTGAATTACAGAACAGAACAGGGTCTCAAATTTAGAAAACCAACTTATGCTTGTTTAAGGGGAAAGGTGAGTTGGGGTGCTGCATAAAACCAGAGACTGAAATGAGCACAGATAAAGTTCCTTAAGCCAAATATGGAATAGACAAGAGCTACTCCTTGCTCAACGAAATGGACTCAACACCGCATATTAAACGCCTAAGAATGTACCTGACTCTTAAGTATCTTAAAACCTATGGATTGCTATGTCTCCGAAAGAGAATCAAGCATGTGTACAGGGACGTAAACGCAGCAGTGATAGGATTGGAGAGGTTCGGTGAGCAAATGAAGACCCTTTGAAGTCATATTGCATGGTACCCATTCCACGGGTTTCAACTACCCAGGTTTAAGGTATTCTTCCTTCAGCTAAAACATGCATGTGGAACCTAGAGTATGATCAACCATGTGATCGGGAGACGTGTTCAAATATGTCTCAGTTTTCGTACCCTGGTACTCGGGTGCAACATTCCAGACGCTTTACTAACACTCTCCCGACTTGGAGAGTCAGTCCCTTTAACCTCCTGTTTGGCCCAGTTTGCAATTTCTGCGGAAGATGAACAGGAATAGCGAGAACCAATGAGAGACTAGCTGGAGGTGTCTGGACGGGCAAATTTAACTCTCATTTCCCACCAGGAAGAGGAAATAACCAAAGGCTCAGCGTGCCGTGCCGGAACCAGATTAGGGCCTGAAGCCATCCTGCGGTGTTGCGGCCAGCTCACAAGAAAGCGAGTTGAAGAAAGGAGCTCAGGGGCACTGTAATTCACAAACCTGCAGAGTTATAAATGACAACTATCGTCCAAAAATATACTGAAGTAAGGCTGCCAAGAGGACTTGAAAGCGGGGCAGAATTGCAGGAAACCGATTTCAGGAGGTAGACTGGAATTGCATCGAAAGCATAGGAAAAGAGGCAGAACGTCCACAATGATGCACTTGGCCAAAAAGGGCGTATGCGTTTTTTCCTGAATATATTCAGGAAAAAACGCATACGCCCTTTTTGGCCAACCAAGCAAGCTTGCAAAGGAAATCTGCACTACAATGAAGTCTCACTTCCCCCCGGTCAAAAGGGCCATCTGCAAAAAGTGTAAAATCCAGAAAGGCAGGACAGGCCATGGAGAACTGGGAGCCTTGTTATGCTGATGGGCGGGATGTAAATTGCCAACAGACACTCGGGAGAAGTGTATGGTGTTTCCTGAAACATCTAAAAAACAAAGCAACAGAGCCTAGGGCACTTCCACTTATGGTCCTATAGCTTAGGGAAATTAAAATCAAAAAGATACAGCCACCCCAATGTTTGGGACGCCTCTGTTTACAAGAACCTCGTTTACCGTACAAGTTCAATATCACAGAAAGTGAAAAATGGATAAAGAACTTGTGGTACTTACGTACAATGCAGTATCACTCAGCAGTGAAATCTATGTCATCAGGCCCGTAGCAGCACAATGAGTGGATTCAGGTACGATGATTCTAACTGAAATAAGTCACACAGAAAAAGAAACATCATAAGATATCAGTAATACACGGAATGTAAACTTGGCTACACAGGAACTGAATTACAGAACAGAACAGGGTCTCAAATTTAGAAAACCAACTTATGCTTGTTTAAGGGGAAAGGTGAGTTGGGGTGCTGCATAAAACCAGAGATTGAAATGAGCACAGATAAAGTTCCTTAAGCCAAATATGGAATAGACAAGAGCTACTCCTTGCTCAACGAAATGGACTCAACACCGCATATTAAACGCCTAAGAGTGTACCTGACTCTTAAGTATCTTAAAACCTATGGATTGCTATGTCTCCGAAAGAGAATCAAGCATGTGTACAGGGACATAAACGCAGCAGTGATAGGATTGGAGAGGTTCGGTGAGCAAATGAAGACCCTTTGAAGTCATATTGCATGGTACCCATTCCACGGGTTTCAACTACCCAGGTTTAAGGTATTCTTCCTTCAGCTAAAACATGCATGTGGAACCTAGAGTATGATCAACCATGTGATCGGGAGACGTGTTCAAATATGTCTCAGTTTTCGTACCCTGGTACTCGGGTGCAACATTCCAGACGCTTTACTAACACTCTCCCGACTTGGAGAGTCAGTCCCTTTAACCTCCTGTTTGGCCCAGTTTGCAATTTCTGCGGAAGATGAACAGGAATAGCGAGAACCAATGAGAGACTAGCTGGAGGTGTCTGGACGGGCAAATTTAACTCTCATTTCCCACCAGGAAGAGGAAATAACCAAAGGCTCAGCGTGCCGTGCCGGAACCAGATTAGGGCCTGAAGCCATCCTGCGGTGTTGCGGCCAGCTCACAAGAAAACGAGTTGAAGAAAGGAGCTCAGGGGCACTGTAATTCACAAACCTGCAGAGTTATAAATGACAACTATCGTCCAAAAATATACTGAAGTAAGGCTGCCAAGAGGACTTGAAAGCGGGGCAGAATTGCAGGAAACCGATTTCAGGAGGTAGACTGGAATTGCATTGAAAGCATAGGAAAAGAGGCAGAACGTCCACAATGATGCACTTGGCCAAAAAGGGCGTATGCGTTTTTTCCTGAATATATTCAGGAAAAAACGCATACGCCCTTTTTGGCCAACCAAGCAAGCTTGCAAAGGAAATCTGCACTACAATGAAGTCTCACTTCCCCCCGGTCAAAAGGGCCATCTGAAAAAAGTGTAAAATCCAGAAAGGCAGGACAGGCCATGGAGAACTGGGAGCCTTGTTATGCTGATGGGCGGGATGTAAATTGCCAACAGACACTCGGGAGAAGTGTATGGTGTTTCCTGAAACATCTAAAAAACAAAGCAACAGAGCCTAGGGCACTTCCACTTATGGTCCTATAGCTTAGGGAAATTAAAATCAAAAAGATACAGCCACCCCAATGTTTGGGACGCCTCTGTTTACAAGAACCTCGTTTACCGTACAAGTTCAATATCACAGAAAGTGAAAAATGGATAAAGAACTTGTGGTACTTACGTACAATGCAGTATCACTCAGAAGTGAAATCTATGTCATCAGGCCCGTAGCAGCACAATGAGTGGATTCAGGTACGATGATTCTAACTGAAATAAGTCACACAGAAAAAGAAACATCATAAGATATCAGTAATACACGGAATGTAAACTTGGCTACACAGGAACTGAATTACAGAACAGAACAGGGTCTCAAATTTAGAAAACCAACTTATGCTTGTTTAAGGGTAAAGGTGAGTTGGGGTGCTGCATAAAACCAGAGATTGAAATGAGCACAGATAAAGTTCCTTAAGCCAAATATGGAATAGACAAGAGCTACTCCTTGCTCAACGAAATGGACTCAACACCGCATATTAAACGCCTAAGAGTGAACCTGACTGTTAAGTATCTTAAAACCTATGGATTGCTATGTCTCCGAAAGAGAATCAAGCATGTGTACAGGGACATAAACGCAGCAGTGATAGGATTGGAGAGGTTCGGTGAGCAAATGAAGACCCTTTGAAGTCATATTGCATGGTACCCATTCCACGGGTTTCAACTACCCAGGTTTAAGGTATTCTTCCTTCAGCTAAAACATGCATGTGGAACCTAGAGTATGATCAACCATGTGATCGGGAGACGTGTTCAAATATGTCTCAGTTTTCGTACCCTGGTACTCGGGTGCAACATTCCAGACGCTTTACTAACACTCTCCCGACTTGGAGAGTCAGTCCCTTTAACCTCCTGTTTGGCCCAGTTTGCAATTTCTGCGGAAGATGAACAGGAATAGCGAGAACCAATGAGAGACTAGCTGGAGGTGTCTGGACGGGCAAATTTAACTCTCATTTCCCACCAGGAAGAGGAAATAACCAAAGGCTCAGCGTGCCGTGCCGGAACCAGATTAGGGCCTGAAGCCATCCTGCGGTGTTGCGGCCAGCTCACAAGAAAGCGAGTTGAAGAAAGGAGCTCAGGGGCACTGTAATTCACAAACCTGCAGAGTTATAAATGACAACTATCGTCCAAAAATATACTGAAGTAAGGCTGCCAAGAGGACTTGAAAGCGGGGCAGAATTGCAGGAAACCGATTTCAGGAGGTAGACTGGAATTGCATCGAAAGCATAGGAAAAGAGGCAGAACGTCCACAATGATGCACTTGGCCAAAAAGGGCGTATGCGTTTTTTCCTGAATATATTCAGGAAAAAACGCATACGCCCTTTTTGGCCAACCAAGCAAGCTTGCAAAGGAAATCTGCACTACAATGAAGTCTCACTTCCCCCCGGTCAAAAGGGCCATCTGCAAAAAGTGTAAAATCCAGAAAGGCAGGACAGGCCATGGAGAACTGGGAGCCTTGTTATGCTGATGGGCGGGATGTAAATTGCCAACAGACACTCGGGAGAAGTGTATGGTGTTTCCTGAAACATCTAAAAAACAAAGCAACAGAGCCTAGGGCACTTCCACTTATGGTCCTATAGCTTAGGGAAATTAAAATCAAAAAGATACAGCCACCCCAATGTTTGGGACGCCTCTGTTTACAAGAACCTGGTTTACCGTACAAGTTCAATATCACAGAAAGTGAAAAATGGATAAAGAACTTGTGGTACTTACGTACAATGCAGTATCACTCAGCAGTGAAATCTATGTCATCAGGCCCGTAGCAGCACAATGAGTGGATTCAGGTACGATGATTCTAACTGAAATAAGTCACACAGAAAAAGAAACATCATAAGATATCAGTAATACACGGAATGTAAACTTGGCTACACAGGAACTGAATTACAGAACAGAACAGGGTCTCAAATTTAGAAAACCAACTTATGCTTGTTTAAGGGGAAAGGTGAGTTGGGGTGCTGCATAAAACCAGAGATTGAAATGAGCACAGATAAAGTTCCTTAAGCCAAATATGGAATAGACAAGAGCTACTCCTTGCTCAACGAAATGGACTCAACACCGCATATTAAACGCCTAAGAGTGTACCTGACTCTTAAGTATCTTAAAACCTATGGATTGCTATGTCTCCGAAAGAGAATCAAGCATGTGTACAGGGACATAAACGCAGCAGTGATAGGATTGGAGAGGTTCGGTGAGCAAATGAAGACCCTTTGAAGTCATATTGCATGGTACCCATTCCACGGGTTTCAACTACCCAGGTTTAAGGTATTCTTCCTTCAGCTAAAACATGCATGTGGAACCTAGAGTATGATCAACCATGTGATCGGGAGACGTGTTCAAATATGTCTCAGTTTTCGTACCCTGGTACTCGGGTGCAACATTCCAGACGCTTTACTAACACTCTCCCGACTTGGAGAGTCAGTCCCTTTAACCTCCTGTTTGGCCCAGTTTGCAATTTCTGCGGAAGATGAACAGGAATAGCGAGAACCAATGAGAGACTAGCTGGAGGTGTCTGGACGGGCAAATTTAACTCTCATTTCCCACCAGGAAGAGGAAATAACCAAAGGCTCAGCGTGCCGTGCCGGAACCAGATTAGGGCCTGAAGCCATCCTGCGGTGTTGCGGCCAGCTCACAAGAAAGCGAGTTGAAGAAAGGAGCTCAGGGGCACTGTAATTCACAAACCTGCAGAGTTATAAATGACAACTATCGTCCAAAAATATACTGAAGTAAGGCTGCCAAGAGGACTTGAAAGCGGGGCAGAATTGCAGGAAACCGATTTCAGGAGGTAGACTGGAATTGCATCGAAAGCATAGGAAAAGAGGCAGAACGTCCACAATGATGCACTTGGCCAAAAAGGGCGTATGCGTTTTTTCCTGAATATATTCAGGAAAAAACGCATACGCCCTTTTTGGCCAACCAAGCAAGCTTGCAAAGGAAATCTGCACTACAATGAAGTCTCACTTCCCCCCGGTCAAAAGGGCCATCTGAAAAAAGTGTAAAATCCAGAAAGGCAGGACAGGCCATGGAGAACTGGGAGCCTTGTTATGCTGATGGGCGGGATGTAAATTGCCAACAGACACTCGGGAGAAGTGTATGGTGTTTCCTGAAACATCTAAAAAACAAAGCAACAGAGCCTAGGGCACTTCCACTTATGGTCCTATAGCTTAGGGAAATTAAAATCAAAAAGATACAGCCACCCCAATGTTTGGGACGCCTCTGTTTACAAGAACCTCGTTTACCGTACAAGTTCAATATCACAGAAAGTGAAAAATGGATAAAGAACTTGTGGTACTTACGTACAATGCAGTATCACTCAGCAGTGAAATCTATGTCATCAGGCCCGTAGCAGCACAATGAGTGGATTCAGGTACGATGATTCTAACTGAAATAAGTCACACAGAAAAAGAAACATCATAAGATATCAGTAATACACGGAATGTAAACTTGGCTACACAGGAACTGAATTACAGAACAGAACAGGGTCTCAAATTTAGAAAACCAACTTATGCTTGTTTAAGGGGAAAGGTGAGTTGGGGTGCTGCATAAAACCAGAGATTGAAATGAGCACAGATAAAGTTCCTTAAGCCAAATATGGAATAGACAAGAGCTACTCCTTGCTCAACGAAATGGACTCAACACCGCATATTAAACGCCTAAGAATGTACCTGACTCTTAAGTATCTTAAAACCTATGGATTGCTATGTCTCCGAAAGAGAATCAAGCATGTGTACAGGGACGTAAACGCAGCAGTGATAGGATTGGAGAGGTTCGGTGAGCAAATGAAGACCCTTTGAAGTCATATTGCATGGTACCCATTCCACGGGTTTCAACTACCCAGGTTTAAGGTATTCTTCCTTCAGCTAAAACATGCATGTGGAACCTAGAGTATGATCAACCATGTGATCGGGAGACGTGTTCAAATATGTCTCAGTTTTCGTACCCTGGTACTCGGGTGCAACATTCCAGACGCTTTACTAACACTCTCCCGACTTGGAGAGTCAGTCCCTTTAACCTCCTGTTTGGCCCAGTTTGCAATTTCTGCGGAAGATGAACAGGAATAGCGAGAACCAATGAGAGACTAGCTGGAGGTGTCTGGACGGGCAAATTTAACTCTCATTTCCCACCAGGAAGAGGAAATAACCAAAGGCTCAGCGTGCCGTGCCGGAACCAGATTAGGGCCTGAAGCCATCCTGCGGTGTTGCGGCCAGCTCACAAGAAAACGAGTTGAAGAAAGGAGCTCAGGGGCACTGTAATTCACAAACCTGCAGAGTTATAAATGACAACTATCGTCCAAAAATATACTGAAGTAAGGCTGCCAAGAGGACTTGAAAGTGGGGCAGAATTGCAGGAAACCGATTTCAGGAGGTAGACTGGAATTGCATTGAAAGCATAGGAAAAGAGGCAGAACGTCCACAATGATGCACTTGGCCAAAAAGGGCGTATGCGTTTTTTCCTGAATATATTCAGGAAAAAACGCATACGCCCTTTTTGGCCAACCAAGCAAGCTTGCAAAGGAAATCTGCACTACAATGAAGTCTCACTTCCCCCCGGTCAAAAGGGCCATCTGAAAAAAGTGTAAAATCCAGAAAGGCAGGACAGGCCATGGAGAACTGGGAGCCTTGTTATGCTGATGGGCGGGATGTAAATTGCCAACAGACACTCGGGAGAAGTGTATGGTGTTTCCTGAAACATCTAAAAAACAAAGCAACAGAGCCTAGGGCACTTCCACTTATGGTCCTATAGCTTAGGGAAATTAAAATCAAAAAGATACAGCCACCCCAATGTTTGGGACGCCTCTGTTTACAAGAACCTCGTTTACCGTACAAGTTCAATATCACAGAAAGTGAAAAATGGATAAAGAACTTGTGGTACTTACGTACAATGCAGTATCACTCAGCAGTGAAATCTATGTCATCAGGCCCGTAGCAGCACAATGAGTGGATTCAGGTACGATGATTCTAACTGAAATAAGTCACACAGAAAAAGAAACATCATAAGATATCAGTAATACACGGAATGTAAACTTGGCTACACAGGAACTGAATTACAGAACAGAACAGGGTCTCAAATTTAGAAAACCAACTTATGCTTGTTTAAGGGTAAAGGTGAGTTGGGGTGCTGCATAAAACCAGAGATTGAAATGAGCACAGATAAAGTTCCTTAAGCCAAATATGGAATAGACAAGAGCTACTCCTTGCTCAACGAAATGGACTCAACACCGCATATTAAACGCCTAAGAATGTACCTGACTCTTAAGTATCTTAAAACCTATGGATTGCTATGTCTCCGAAAGAGAATCAAGCATGTGTACAGGGACATAAACGCAGCAGTGATAGGATTGGAGAGGTTCGGTGAGCAAATGAAGACCCTTTGAAGTCATATTGCATGGTACCCATTCCACGGGTTTCAACTACCCAGGTTTAAGGTATTCTTCCTTCAGCTAAAACATGCATGTGGAACCTAGAGTATGATCAACCATGTGATCGGGAGACGTGTTCAAATATGTCTCAGTTTTCGTACCCTGGTACAAGGGTGCAACATTCCAGACGCTTTACTAACACTCTCCCGACTTGGAGAGTCAGTCCCTTTAACCTCCTGTTTGGCCCAGTTTGCAATTTCTGCGGAAGATGAACAGGAATAGCGAGAACCAATGAGAGACTAGCTGGAGGTGTCTGGACGGGCAAATTTAACTCTCATTTCCCACCAGGAAGAGGAAATAACCAAAGGCTCAGCGTGCCGTGTCGGAACCAGATTAGGGCCTGAAGCCATCCTGCGGTGTTGCGGCCAGCTCACAAGAAAACGAGTTGAAGAAAGGAGCTCAGGGGCACTGTAATTCACAAACCTGCAGAGTTATAAATGACAACTATCGTCCAAAAATATACTGAAGTAAGGCTGCCAAGAGGACTTGAAAGCGGGGCAGAATTGCAGGAAACCGATTTCAGGAGGTAGACTGGAATTGCATCGAAAGCATAGGAAAAGAGGCAGAACGTCCACAATGATGCACTTGGCCAAAAAGGGCGTATGCGTTTTTTCCTGAATATATTCAGGAAAAAACGCATACGCCCTTTTTGGCCAACCAAGCAAGCTTGCAAAGGAAATCTGCACTACAATGAAGTCTCACTTCCCCCCGGTCAAAAGGGCCATCTGAAAAAAGTGTAAAGTCCAGAAAGGCAGGACAGGCCATGGAGAACTGGGAGCCTTGTTATGCTGATGGGCGGGATGTAAATTGCCAACAGACACTCGGGAGAAGTGTATGGTGTTTCCTGAAACATCTAAAAAACAAAGCAACAGAGCCTAGGGCACTTCCACTTATGGTCCTATAGCTTAGGGAAATTAAAATCAAAAAGATACAGCCACCCCAATGTTTGGGACGCCTCTGTTTACAAGAACCTCATTTACCGTACAAGTTCAATATCACAGAAAGTGAAAAATGGATAAAGAACTTGTGGTACTTACGTACAATGCAGTATCACTCAGAAGTGAAATCTATGTCATCAGGCCCGTAGCAGCACAATGAGTGGATTCAGGTACGATGATTCTAACTGAAATAAGTCACACAGAAAAAGAAACATCATAAGATATCAGTAATACACGGAATGTAAACTTGGCTACACAGGAACTGAATTACAGAACAGAACAGGGTCTCAAATTTAGAAAACCAACTTATGCTTGTTTAAGGGTAAAGGTGAGTTGGGGTGCTGCATAAAACCAGAGATTGAAATGAGCACAGATAAAGTTCCTTAAGCCAAATATGGAATAGACAAGAGCTACTCCTTGCTCAACGAAATGGACTCAACACCGCAAATTAAACGCCTAAGAATGTACCTGACTCTTAAGTATCTTAAAACCTATGGATTGCTATGTCTCCGAAAGAGAATCAAGCATGTGTACAGGGACATAAACGCAGCAGTGATAGGATTGGAGAGGTTCGGTGAGCAAATGAAGACCCTTTGAAGTCATATTGCATGGTACCCATTCCACGGGTTTCAACTACCCAGGTTTAAGGTATTCTTCCTTCAGCTAAAACATGCATGTGGAACCTAGAGTATGATCAACCATGTGATCGGGAGACGTGTTCAAATATGTCTCAGTTTTCGTACCCTGGTACTCGGGTGCAACATTCCAGACGCTTTACTAACACTCTCCCGACTTGGAGAGTCAGTCCCTTTAACCTCCTGTTTGGCCCAGTTTGCAATTTCTGCGGAAGATGAACAGGAATAGCGAGAACCAATGAGAGACTAGCTGGAGGTGTCTGGACGGGCAAATTTAACTCTCATTTCCCACCAGGAAGAGGAAATAACCAAAGGCTCAGCATGCCGTGCCGGAACCAGATTAGGGCCTGAAGCCATCCTGCGGTGTTGCGGCCAGCTCACAAGAAAGCGAGTTGAAGAAAGGATCTCAGGGGCACTGTAATTCACAAACCTGCAGAGTTATAAATGACAACTATCGTCCAAAAATATACTGAAGTAAGGCTGCCAAGAGGACTTGAAAGCGGGGCAGAATTGCAGGAAACCGATTTCAGGAGGTAGACTGGAATTGCATTGAAAGCATAGGAAAAGAGGCAGAACGTCCACAATGATGCACTTGGCCAAAAAGGGCGTATGCGTTTTTTCCTGAATATATTCAGGAAAAAACGCATACGCCCTTTTTGGCCAACCAAGCAAGCTTGCAAAGGAAATCTGCACTACAATGAAGTCTCACTTCCCCCCGGTCAAAAGGGCCATCTGAAAAAAGTGTAAAGTCCAGAAAGGCAGGACAGGCCATGGAGAACTGGGAGCCTTGTTATGCTGATGGGCGGGATGTAAATTGCCAACAGACACTCGGGAGAAGTGTATGGTGTTTCCTGAAACATCTAAAAAACAAAGCAACAGAGCCTAGGGCACTTCCACTTATGGTCCTATAGCTTAGGGAAATTAAAATCAAAAAGATACAGCCACCCCAATGTTTGGGACGCCTCTGTTTACAAGAACCTCGTTTACCGTACAAGTTCAATATCACAGAAAGTGAAAAATGGATAAAGAACTTGTGGTACTTACGTACAATGCAGTATCACTCAGCAGTGAAATCTATGTCATCAGGCCCGTAGCAGCACAATGAGTGGATTCAGGTACGATGATTCTAACTGAAATAAGTCACACAGAAAAAGAAACATCATAAGATATCAGTAATACACGGAATGTAAACTTGGCTACACAGGAACTGAATTACAGAACAGAACAGGGTCTCAAATTTAGAAAACCAACTTATGCTTGTTTAAGGGTAAAGGTGAGTTGGGGTGCTGCATAAAACCAGAGATTGAAATGAGCACAGATAAAGTTCCTTAAGCCAAATATGGAATAGACAAGAGCTACTCCTTGCTCAACGAAATGGACTCAACACCGCATATTAAACGCCTAAGAATGTACCTGACTCTTAAGTATCTTAAAACCTATGGATTGCTATGTCTCCGAAAGAGAATCAAGCATGTGTACAGGGACATAAACGCAGCAGTGATAGGATTGGAGAGGTTCGGTGAGCAAATGAAGACCCTTTGAAGTCATATTGCATGGTACCCATTCCACGGGTTTCAACTACCCAGGTTTAAGGTATTCTTCCTTCAGCTAAAACATGCATGTGGAACCTAGAGTATGATCAACCATGTGATCGGGAGACGTGTTCAAATATGTCTCAGTTTTCGTACCCTGGTACAAGGGTGCAACATTCCAGACGCTTTACTAACACTCTCCCGACTTGGAGAGTCAGTCCCTTTAACCTCCTGTTTGGCCCAGTTTGCAATTTCTGCGGAAGATGAACAGGAATAGCGAGAACCAATGAGAGACTAGCTGGAGGTGTCTGGACGGGCAAATTTAACTCTCATTTCCCACCAGGAAGAGGAAATAACCAAAGGCTCAGCGTGCCGTGTCGGAACCAGATTAGGGCCTGAAGCCATCCTGCGGTGTTGCGGCCAGCTCACAAGAAAACGAGTTGAAGAAAGGAGCTCAGGGGCACTGTAATTCACAAACCTGCAGAGTTATAAATGACAACTATCGTCCAAAAATATACTGAAGTAAGGCTGCCAAGAGGACTTGAAAGCGGGGCAGAATTGCAGGAAACCGATTTCAGGAGGTAGACTGGAATTGCATCGAAAGCATAGGAAAAGAGGCAGAACGTCCACAATGATGCACTTGGCCAAAAAGGGCGTATGCGTTTTTTCCTGAATATATTCAGGAAAAAACGCATACGCCCTTTTTGGCCAACCAAGCAAGCTTGCAAAGGAAATCTGCACTACAATGAAGTCTCACTTCCCCCCGGTCAAAAGGGCCATCTGAAAAAAGTGTAAAGTCCAGAAAGGCAGGACAGGCCATGGAGAACTGGGAGCCTTGTTATGCTGATGGGCGGGATGTAAATTGCCAACAGACACTCGGGAGAAGTGTATGGTGTTTCCTGAAACATCTAAAAAACAAAGCAACAGAGCCTAGGGCACTTCCACTTATGGTCCTATAGCTTAGGGAAATTAAAATCAAAAAGATACAGCCACCCCAATGTTTGGGACGCCTCTGTTTACAAGAACCTCATTTACCGTACAAGTTCAATATCACAGAAAGTGAAAAATGGATAAAGAACTTGTGGTACTTACGTACAATGCAGTATCACTCAGAAGTGAAATCTATGTCATCAGGCCCGTAGCAGCACAATGAGTGGATTCAGGTACGATGATTCTAACTGAAATAAGTCACACAGAAAAAGAAACATCATAAGATATCAGTAATACACGGAATGTAAACTTGGCTACACAGGAACTGAATTACAGAACAGAACAGGGTCTCAAATTTAGAAAACCAACTTATGCTTGTTTAAGGGTAAAGGTGAGTTGGGGTGCTGCATAAAACCAGAGATTGAAATGAGCACAGATAAAGTTCCTTAAGCCAAATATGGAATAGACAAGAGCTACTCCTTGCTCAACGAAATGGACTCAACACCGCAAATTAAACGCCTAAGAATGTACCTGACTCTTAAGTATCTTAAAACCTATGGATTGCTATGTCTCCGAAAGAGAATCAAGCATGTGTACAGGGACATAAACGCAGCAGTGATAGGATTGGAGAGGTTCGGTGAGCAAATGAAGACCCTTTGAAGTCATATTGCATGGTACCCATTCCACGGGTTTCAACTACCCAGGTTTAAGGTATTCTTCCTTCAGCTAAAACATGCATGTGGAACCTAGAGTATGATCAACCATGTGATCGGGAGACGTGTTCAAATATGTCTCAGTTTTCGTACCCTGGTACTCGGGTGCAACATTCCAGACGCTTTACTAACACTCTCCCGACTTGGAGAGTCAGTCCCTTTAACCTCCTGTTTGGCCCAGTTTGCAATTTCTGCGGAAGATGAACAGGAATAGCGAGAACCAATGAGAGACTAGCTGGAGGTGTCTGGACGGGCAAATTTAACTCTCATTTCCCACCAGGAAGAGGAAATAACCAAAGGCTCAGCATGCCGTGCCGGAACCAGATTAGGGCCTGAAGCCATCCTGCGGTGTTGCGGCCAGCTCACAAGAAAGCGAGTTGAAGAAAGGAGCTCAGGGGCACTGTAATTCACAAACCTGCAGAGTTATAAATGACAACTATCGTCCAAAAATATACTGAAGTAAGGCTGCCAAGAGGACTTGAAAGCGGGGCAGAATTGCAGGAAACCGATTTCAGGAGGTAGACTGGAATTGCATTGAAAGCATAGGAAAAGAGGCAGAACGTCCACAATGATGCACTTGGCCAAAAAGGGCGTATGCGTTTTTTCCTGAATATATTCAGGAAAAAACGCATACGCCCTTTTTGGCCAACCAAGCAAGCTTGCAAAGGAAATCTGCACTACAATGAAGTCTCACTTCCCCCCGGTCAAAAGGGCCATCTGAAAAAAGTGTAAAGTCCAGAAAGGCAGGACAGGCCATGGAGAACTGGGAGCCTTGTTATGCTGATGGGCGGGATGTAAATTGCCAACAGACACTCCGGAGAAGTGTATGGTGTTTCCTGAAACATCTAAAAAACAAAGCAACAGAGCCTAGGGCACTTCCACTTATGGTCCTATAGCTTAGGGAAATTAAAATCAAAAAGATACAGCCACCCCAATGTTTGGGACGCCTCTGTTTACAAGAACCTCGTTTACCGTACAAGTTCAATATCACAGAAAGTGAAAAATGGATAAAGAACTTGTGGTACTTACGTACAATGCAGTATCACTCAGCAGTGAAATCTATGTCATCAGGCCCGTAGCAGCACAATGAGTGGATTCAGGTACGATGATTCTAACTGAAATAAGTCACACAGAAAAAGAAACATCATAAGATATCAGTAATACACGGAATGTAAACTTGGCTACACAGGAACTGAATTACAGAACAAAACAGGGTCTCAAATTTAGAAAACCAACTTATGCTTGTTTAAGGGGAAAGGTGAGTTGGGGTGCTGCATAAAACCAGAGATTGAAATGAGCACAGATAAAGTTCCTTAAGCCAAATATGGAATAGACAAGAGCTACTCCTTGCTCAACGAAATGGACTCAACACCGCATATTAAACGCCTAAGAGTGTACCTGACTCTTAAGTATCTTAAAACCTATGGATTGCTATGTCTACGAAAGAGAATCAAGCATGTGTACAGGGACATAAACGCAGCAGTGATAGGATTGGAGAGGTTCGGTGAGCAAATGAAGACCCTTTGAAGTCATATTGCATGGTACCCATTCCACGGGTTTCAACTACCCAGGTTTAAGGTATTCTTCCTTCAGCTAAAACATGCATGTGGAACCTAGAGTATGATCAACCATGTGATCGGGAGACGTGTTCAAATATGTCTCAGTTTTCGTACCCTGGTACTCGGGTGCAACATTCCAGACGCTTTACTAACACTCTCCCGACTTGGAGAGTCAGTCCCTTTAACCTCCTGTTTGGCCCAGTTTGCAATTTCTGCGGAAGATGAACAGGAATAGCGAGAACCAATGAGAGACTAGCTGGAGGTGTCTGGACGGGCAAATTTAACTCTCATTTCCCACCAGGAAGAGGAAATAACCAAAGGCTCAGCATGCCGTGCCGGAACCAGATTAGGGCCTGAAGCCATCCTGCGGTGTTGCGGCCAGCTCACAAGAAAGCGAGTTGAAGAAAGGAGCTCAGGGGCACTGTAATTCACAAACCTGCAGAGTTATAAATGACAACTATCGTCCAAAAATATACTGAAGTAAGGCTGCCAAGAGGACTTGAAAGCGGGGCAGAATTGCAGGAAACCGATTTCAGGAGGTAGACTGGAATTGCATCGAAAGCATAGGAAAAGAGGCAGAACGTCCACAATGATGCACTTGGCCAAAAAGGGCGTATGCATTTTTTCCTGAATATATTCAGGAAAAAACGCATACGCCCTTTTTGGCCAACCAAGCAAGCTTGCAAAGGAAATCTGCACTACAATGAAGTCTCACTTCCCCCCGGTCAAAAGGGCCATCTGAAAAAAGTGTAAAATCCAGAAAGGCAGGACAGGCCATGGAGAACTGGGAGCCTTGTTATGCTGATGGGCGGGATGTAAATTGCCAACAGACACTCGGGAGAAGTGTATGGTGTTTCCTGAAACATCTAAAAAACAAAGCAACAGAGCCTAGGGCACTTCCACTTATGGTCCTATAGCTTAGGGAAATTAAAATCAAAAAGATACAGCCACCCCAATGTTTGGGACGCCTCTGTTTACAAGAACCTCGTTTACCGTACAAGTTCAATATCACAGAAAGTGAAAAATGGATAAAGAACTTGTGGTACTTACGTACAATGCAGTATCACTCAGCAGTGAAATCTATGTCATCAGGCCCGTAGCAGCACAATGAGTGGATTCAGGTACGATGATTCTAACTGAAATAAGTCACACAGAAAAAGAAACATCATAAGATATCAGTAATACACGGAATGTAAACTTGGCTACACAGGAACTGAATTACAGAACAGAACAGGGTCTCAAATTTAGAAAACCAACTTATGCTTGTTTAAGGGGAAAGGTGAGTTGGGGTGCTGCATAAAACCAGAGATTGAAATGAGCACAGATAAAATTCCTTAAGCCAAATATGGAATAGACAAGAGCTACTCCTTGCTCAACGAAATGGACTCAACACCGCATATTAAACGCCTAAGAGTGTACCTGACTCTTAAGTATCTTAAAACCTATGGATTGCTATGTCTCCGAAAGAGAATCAAGCATGTGTACAGGGACATAAACGCAGCAGTGATAGGATTGGAGAGGTTCGGTGAGCAAATGAAGACCCTTTGAAGTCATATTGCATGGTACCCATTCCACGGGTTTCAACTACCCAGGTTTAAGGTATTCTTCCTTCAGCTAAAACATGCATGTGGAACCTAGAGTATGATCAACCATGTGATCGGGAGACGTGTTCAAATATGTCTCAGTTTTCGTACCCTGGTACTCGGGTGCAACATTCCAGACGCTTTACTAACACTCTCCCGACTTGGAGAGTCAGTCCCTTTAACCTCCTGTTTGGCCCAGTTTGCAATTTCTGCGGAAGATGAACAGGAATAGCGAGAACCAATGAGAGACTAGCTGGAGGTGTCTGGACGGGCAAATTTAACTCTCATTTCCCACCAGGAAGAGGAAATAACCAAAGGCTCAGCGTGCCGTGCCGGAACCAGATTAGGGCCTGAAGCCATCCTGCGGTGTTGCGGCCAGCTCACAAGAAAACGAGTTGAAGAAAGGAGCTCAGGGGCACTGTAATTCACAAACCTGCAGAGTTATAAATGACAACTATCGTCCAAAAATATACTGAAGTAAGGCTGCCAAGAGGACTTGAAAGCGGGGCAGAATTGCAGGAAACCGATTTCAGGAGGTAGACTGGAATTGCATCGAAAGCATAGGAAAAGAGGCAGAACGTCCACAATGATGCACTTGGCCAAAAAGGGCGTATGCGTTTTTTCCTGAATATATTCAGGAAAAAACGCATACGCCCTTTTTGGCCAACCAAGCAAGCTTGCAAAGGAAATCTGCACTACAATGAAGTCTCACTTCCCCCCGGTCAAAAGGGCCATCTGAAAAAAGTGTAAAGTCCAGAAAGGCAGGACAGGCCATGGAGAACTGGGAGCCTTGTTATGCTGATGGGCGGGATGTAAATTGCCAACAGACACTCGGGAGAAGTGTATGGTGTTTCCTGAAACATCTAAAAAACAAAGCAACAGAGCCTAGGGCACTTCCACTTATGGTCCTATAGCTTAGGGAAATTAAAATCAAAAAGATACAGCCACCCCAATGTTTGGGACGCCTCTGTTTACAAGAACCTCATTTACCGTACAAGTTCAATATCACAGAAAGTGAAAAATGGATAAAGAACTTGTGGTACTTACGTACAATGCAGTATCACTCAGCAGTGAAATCTATGTCATCAGGCCCGTAGCAGCACAATGAGTGGATTCAGGTACGATGATTCTAACTGAAATAAGTCACACAGAAAAAGAAACATCATAAGATATCAGTAATACACGGAATGTAAACTTGGCTACACAGGAACTGAATTACAGAACAGAACAGGGTCTCAAATTTAGAAAACCAACTTATGCTTGTTTAAGGGGAAAGGTGAGTTGGGGTGCTGCATAAAACCAGAGATTGAAATGAGCACAGATAAAGTTCCTTAAGCCAAATATGGAATAGACAAGAGCTACTCCTTGCTCAACGAAATGGACTCAACACCGCATATTAAACGCCTAAGAATGTACCTGGCTCTTAAGTATCTTAAAACCTATGGATTGCTATGTCTCCGAAAGAGAATCAAGCATGTGTACAGGGACATAAACGCAGCAGTGATAGGATTGGAGAGGTTCGGTGAGCAAATGAAGACCCTTTGAAGTCATATTGCATGGTACCCATTCCACGGGTTTCAACTACCCAGGTTTAAGGTATTCTTCCTTCAGCTAAAACATGCATGTGGAACCTAGAGTATGATCAACCATGTGATCGGGAGACGTGTTCAAATATGTCTCAGTTTTCGTACCCTGGTACTCGGGTGCAACATTCCAGACGCTTTACTAACACTCTCCCGACTTGGAGAGTCAGTCCCTTTAACCTCCTGTTTGGCCCAGTTTGCAATTTCTGCGGAAGATGAACAGGAATAGCGAGAACCAATGAGAGACTAGCTGGAGGTGTCTGGACGGGCAAATTTAACTCTCATTTCCCACCAGGAAGAGGAAATAACCAAAGGCTCAGCATGCCGTGCCGGAACCAGATTAGGGCCTGAAGCCATCCTGCGGTGTTGCGGCCAGCTCACAAGAAAGCGAGTTGAAGAAAGGAGCTCAGGGGCACTGTAATTCACAAACCTGCAGAGTTATAAATGACAACTATCGTCCAAAAATATACTGAAGTAAGGCTGCCAAGAGGACTTGAAAGCGGGGCAGAATTGCAGGAAACCGATTTCAGGAGGTAGACTGGAATTGCATTGAAAGCATAGGAAAAGAGGCAGAACGTCCACAATGATGCACTTGGCCAAAAAGGGCGTATGCGTTTTTTCCTGAATATATTCAGGAAAAAACGCATACGCCCTTTTTGGCCAACCAAGCAAGCTTGCAAAGGAAATCTGCACTACAATGAAGTCTCACTTCCCCCCGGTCAAAAGGGCCATCTGAAAAAAGTGTAAAGTCCAGAAAGGCAGGACAGGCCATGGAGAACTGGGAGCCTTGTTATGCTGATGGGCGGGATGTAAATTGCCAACAGACACTCGGGAGAAGTGTATGGTGTTTCCTGAAACATCTAAAAAACAAAGCAACAGAGCCTAGGGCACTTCCACTTATGGTCCTATAGCTTAGGGAAATTAAAATCAAAAAGATACAGCCACCCCAATGTTTGGGACGCCTCTGTTTACAAGAACCTCGTTTACCGTACAAGTTCAATATCACAGAAAGTGAAAAATGGATAAAGAACTTGTGGTACTTACGTACAATGCAGTATCACTCAGCAGTGAAATCTATGTCATCAGGCCCGTAGCAGCACAATGAGTGGATTCAGGTACGATGATTCTAACTGAAATAAGTCACACAGAAAAAGAAACATCATAAGATATCAGTAATACACGGAATGTAAACTTGGCTACACAGGAACTGAATTACAGAACAAAACAGGGTCTCAAATTTAGAAAACCAACTTATGCTTGTTTAAGGGGAAAGGTGAGTTGGGGTGCTGCATAAAACCAGAGATTGAAATGAGCACAGATAAAGTTCCTTAAGCCAAATATGGAATAGACAAGAGCTACTCCTTGCTCAACGAAATGGACTCAACACCGCATATTAAACGCCTAAGAGTGTACCTGACTCTTAAGTATCTTAAAACCTATGGATTGCTATGTCTACGAAAGAGAATCAAGCATGTGTACAGGGACATAAATGCAGCAGTGATAGGATTGGAGAGGTTCGGTGAGCAAATGAAGACCCTTTGAAGTCATATTGCATGGTACCCATTCCACGGGTTTCAACTACCCAGGTTTAAGGTATTCTTCCTTCAGCTAAAACATGCATGTGGAACCTAGAGTATGATCAACCATGTGATCGGGAGACGTGTTCAAATATGTCTCAGTTTTCGTACCCTGGTACTCGGGTGCAACATTCCAGACGCTTTACTAACACTCTCCCGACTTGGAGAGTCAGTCCCTTTAACCTCCTGTTTGGCCCAGTTTGCAATTTCTGCGGAAGATGAACAGGAATAGCGAGAACCAATGAGAGACTAGCTGGAGGTGTCTGGACGGGCAAATTTAACTCTCATTTCCCACCAGGAAGAGGAAATAACCAAAGGCTCAGCGTGCCGTGCCGGAACCAGATTAGGGCCTGAAGCCATCCTGCGGTGTTGCGGCCAGCTCACAAGAAAGCGAGTTGAAGAAAGGAGCTCAGGGGCACTGTAATTCACAAACCTGCAGAGTTATAAATGACAACTATCGTCCAAAAATATACTGAAGTAAGGCTGCCAAGAGGACTTGAAAGCGGGGCAGAATTGCAGGAAACCGATTTCAGGAGGTAGACTGGAATTGCATCGAAAGCATAGGAAAAGAGGCAGAACGTCCACAATGATGCACTTGGCCAAAAAGGGCGTATGCGTTTTTTCCTGAATATATTCAGGAAAAAACGCATACGCCCTTTTTGGCCAACCAAGCAAGCTTGCAAAGGAAATCTGCACTACAATGAAGTCTCACTTCCCCCCGGTCAAAAGGGCCATCTGAAAAAAGTGTAAAATCCAGAAAGGCAGGACAGGCCATGGAGAACTGGGAGCCTTGTTATGCTGATGGGCGGGATGTAAATTGCCAACAGACACTCGGGAGAAGTGTATGGTGTTTCCTGAAACATCTAAAAAACAAAGCAACAGAGCCTAGGGCACTTCCACTTATGGTCCTATAGCTTAGGGAAATTAAAATCAAAAAGATACAGCCACCCCAATGTTTGGGACGCCTCTGTTTACAAGAACCTCGTTTACCGTACAAGTTCAATATCACAGAAAGTGAAAAATGGATAAAGAACTTGTGGTACTTACGTACAATGCAGTATCACTCAGCAGTGAAATCTATGTCATCAGGCCCGTAGCAGCACAATGAGTGGATTCAGGTACGATGATTCTAACTGAAATAAGTCACACAGAAAAAGAAACATCATAAGATATCAGTAATACACGGAATGTAAACTTGGCTACACAGGAACTGAATTACAGAACAGAACAGGGTCTCAAATTTAGAAAACCAACTTATGCTTGTTTAAGGGGAAAGGTGAGTTGGGGTGCTGCATAAAACCAGAGATTGAAATGAGCACAGATAAAATTCCTTAAGCCAAATATGGAATAGACAAGAGCTACTCCTTGCTCAACGAAATGGACTCAACACCGCATATTAAACGCCTAAGAGTGTACCTGACTCTTAAGTATCTTAAAACCTATGGATTGCTATGTCTCCGAAAGAGAATCAAGCATGTGTACAGGGACATAAACGCAGCAGTGATAGGATTGGAGAGGTTCGGTGAGCAAATGAAGACCCTTTGAAGTCATATTGCATGGTACCCATTCCACGGGTTTCAACTACCCAGGTTTAAGGTATTCTTCCTTCAGCTAAAACATGCATGTGGAACCTAGAGTATGATCAACCATGTGATCGGGAGACGTGTTCAAATATGTCTCAGTTTTCGTACCCTGGTACTCGGGTGCAACATTCCAGACGCTTTACTAACACTCTCCCGACTTGGAGAGTCAGTCCCTTTAACCTCCTGTTTGGCCCAGTTTGCAATTTCTGCGGAAGATGAACAGGAATAGCGAGAACCAATGAGAGACTAGCTGGAGGTGTCTGGACGGGCAAATTTAACTCTCATTTCCCACCAGGAAGAGGAAATAACCAAAGGCTCAGCGTGCCGTGCCGGAACCAGATTAGGGCCTGAAGCCATCCTGCGGTGTTGCGGCCAGCTCACAAGAAAACGAGTTGAAGAAAGGAGCTCAGGGGCACTGTAATTCACAAACCTGCAGAGTTATAAATGACAACTATCGTCCAAAAATATACTGAAGTAAGGCTGCCAAGAGGACTTGAAAGCGGGGCAGAATTGCAGGAAACCGATTTCAGGAGGTAGACTGGAATTGCATTGAAAGCATAGGAAAAGAGGCAGAACGTCCACAATGATGCACTTGGCCAAAAAGGGCGTATGCGTTTTTTCCTGAATATATTCAGGAAAAAACGCATACGCCCTTTTTGGCCAACCAAGCAAACTTGCAAAGGAAATCTGCACTACAATGAAGTCTCACTTCCCCCCGGTCAAAAGGGCCATCTGAAAAAAGTGTAAAATCCAGAAAGGCAGGACAGGCCATGGAGAACTGGGAGCCTTGTTATGCTGATGGGCGGGATGTACATTGCCAACAGACACTCGGGAGAAGTGTATGGTGTTTCCTGAAACATCTAAAAAACAAAGCAACAGAGCCTAGGGCACTTCCACTTATGGTCCTATAGCTTAGGGAAATTAAAATCAAAAAGATACAGCCACCCCAATGTTTGGGACGCCTCTGTTTACAAGAACCTCGTTTACCGTACAAGTTCAATATCACAGAAAGTGAAAAATGGATAAAGAACTTGTGGTACTTACGTACAATGCAGTATCACTCAGCAGTGAAATCTATGTCATCAGGCCGGTAGCAGCACAATGAGTGGATTCAGGTACGATGATTCTAACTGAAATAAGTCACACAGAAAAAGAAACATCATAAGATATCAGTAATACACGGAATGTAAACTTGGCTACACAGGAACTGAATTACAGAACAGAACAGGGTCTCAAATTTAGAAAACCAACTTATTCTTGTTTAAGGGGAAAGGTGAGTTGGGGTGCTGCATAAAACCAGAGATTGAAATGAGCACAGATAAAGTTCCTTAAGCCAAATATGGAATAGACAAGAGCTACTCCTTGCTCAACGAAATGGACTCAACACCGCATATTAAACGCCTAAGAATGTACCTGACTCTTAAGTATCTTAAAACCTATGGATTGCTATGTCTCCGAAAGAGAATCAAGCATGTGTACAGGGACATAAACGCAGCAGTGATAGGATTGGAGAGGTTCGGTGAGCAAATGAAGACCCTTTGAAGTCATATTGCATGGTACCCATTCCACGGGTTTCAACTACCCAGGTTTAAGGTATTCTTCCTTCAGCTAAAACATGCATGTGGAACCTAGAGTATGATCAACCATGTGATCGGGAGACGTGTTCAAATATGTCTCAGTTTTCGTACCCTGGTACTCGGGTGCAACATTTCAGACGCTTTACTAACACTCTCCCGACTTGGAGAGTCAGTCCCTTTAACCTCCTGTTTGGCCCAGTTTGCAATTTCTGCGGAAGATGAACAGGAATAGCGAGAACCAATGAGAGACTAGCTGGAGGTGTCTGGACGGGCAAATTTAACTCTCATTTCCCACCAGGAAGAGGAAATAACCAAAGGCTCAGCGTGCCGTGCCGGAACCAGATTAGGGCCTGAAGCCATCCTGCGGTGTTGCGGCCAGCTCACAAGAAAGCGAGTTGAAGAAAGGAGCTCAGGGGCACTGTAATTCACAAACCTGCAGAGTTATAAATGACAACTATCGTCCAAAAATATACTGAAGTAAGGCTGCCAAGAGGACTTGAAAGCGGGGCAGAATTGCAGGAAACCGATTTCAGGAGGTAGACTGGAATTGCATTGAAAGCATAGGAAAAGAGGCAGAACGTCCACAATGATGCACTTGGCCAAAAAGGGCGTATGCGTTTTTTCCTGAATATATTCAGGAAAAAACGCATACGCCCTTTTTGGCCAACCAAGCAAGCTTGCAAAGGAAATCTGCACTACAATGAAGTCTCACTTCCCCCCGGTCAAAAGGGCCATCTGAAAAAAGTGTAAAATCCAGAAAGGCAGGACAGGCCATGGAGAACTGGGAGCCTTGTTATGCTGATGGGCGGGATGTAAATTGCCAACAGACACTCGGGAGAAGTGTATGGTGTTTCCTGAAACATCTAAAAAACAAAGCAACAGAGCCTAGGGCACTTCCACTTATGGTCCTATAGCTTAGGGAAATTAAAATCAAAAAGATACAGCCACCCCAATGTTTGGGACGCCTCTGTTTACAAGAACCTCGTTTACCGTACAAGTTCAATATCACAGAAAGTGAAAAATGGATAAAGAACTTGTGGTACTTACGTACAATGCAGTATCACTCAGCAGTGAAATCTATGTCATCAGGCCCGTAGCAGCACAATGAGTGGATTCAGGTACGATGATTCTAACTGAAATAAGTCACACAGAAAAAGAAACATCATAAGATATCAGTAATACACGGAATGTAAACTTGGCTACACAGGAACTGAATTACAGAACAGAACAGGGTCTCAAATTTAGAAAACCAACTTATGCTTGTTTAAGGGGAAAGGTGAGTTGGGGTGCTGCATAAAACCAGAGATTGAAATGAGCACAGATAAAGTTCCTTAAGCCAAATATGGAATAGACAAGAGCTACTCCTTGCTCAACGAAATGGACTCAACACCGCATATTAAACGCCTAAGAATGTACCTGGCTCTTAAGTATCTTAAAACCTATGGATTGCTATGTCTCCGAAAGAGAATCAAGCATGTGTACAGGGACATAAACGCAGCAGTGATAGGATTGGAGAGGTTCGGTGAGCAAATGAAGACCCTTTGAAGTCATATTGCATGGTACCCATTCCACGGGTTTCAACTACCCAGGTTTAAGGTATTCTTCCTTCAGCTAAAACATGCATGTGGAACCTAGAGTATGATCAACCATGTGATCGGGAGACGTGTTCAAATATGTCTCAGTTTTCGTACCCTGGTACAAGGGTGCAACATTCCAGACGCTTTACTAACACTCTCCCGACTTGGAGAGTCAGTCCCTTTAACCTCCTGTTTGGCCCAGTTTGCAATTTCTGCGGAAGATGAACAGGAATAGCGAGAACCAATGAGAGACTAGCTGGAGGTGTCTGGACGGGCAAATTTAACTCTCATTTCCCACCAGGAAGAGGAAATAACCAAAGGCTCAGCGTGCCGTGTCGGAACCAGATTAGGGCCTGAAGCCATCCTGCGGTGTTGCGGCCAGCTCACAAGAAAACGAGTTGAAGAAAGGAGCTCAGGGGCACTGTAATTCACAAACCTGCAGAGTTATAAATGACAACTATCGTCCAAAAATATACTGAAGTAAGGCTGCCAAGAGGACTTGAAAGCGGGGCAGAATTGCAGGAAACCGATTTCAGGAGGTAGACTGGAATTGCATCGAAAGCATAGGAAAAGAGGCAGAACGTCCACAATGATGCACTTGGCCAAAAAGGGCGTATGCGTTTTTTCCTGAATATATTCAGGAAAAAACGCATACGCCCTTTTTGGCCAACCAAGCAAGCTTGCAAAGGAAATCTGCACTACAATGAAGTCTCACTTCCCCCCGGTCAAAAGGGCCATCTGAAAAAAGTGTAAAGTCCAGAAAGGCAGGACAGGCCATGGAGAACTGGGAGCCTTGTTATGCTGATGGGCGGGATGTAAATTGCCAACAGACACTCGGGAGAAGTGTATGGTGTTTCCTGAAACATCTAAAAAACAAAGCAACAGAGCCTAGGGCACTTCCACTTATGGTCCTATAGCTTAGGGAAATTAAAATCAAAAAGATACAGCCACCCCAATGTTTGGGACGCCTCTGTTTACAAGAACCTCATTTACCGTACAAGTTCAATATCACAGAAAGTGAAAAATGGATAAAGAACTTGTGGTACTTACGTACAATGCAGTATCACTCAGAAGTGAAATCTATGTCATCAGGCCCGTAGCAGCACAATGAGTGGATTCAGGTACGATGATTCTAACTGAAATAAGTCACACAGAAAAAGAAACATCATAAGATATCAGTAATACACGGAATGTAAACTTGGCTACACAGGAACTGAATTACAGAACAGAACAGGGTCTCAAATTTAGAAAACCAACTTATGCTTGTTTAAGGGTAAAGGTGAGTTGGGGTGCTGCATAAAACCAGAGATTGAAATGAGCACAGATAAAGTTCCTTAAGCCAAATATGGAATAGACAAGAGCTACTCCTTGCTCAACGAAATGGACTCAACACCGCAAATTAAACGCCTAAGAATGTACCTGACTCTTAAGTATCTTAAAACCTATGGATTGCTATGTCTCCGAAAGAGAATCAAGCATGTGTACAGGGACATAAACGCAGCAGTGATAGGATTGGAGAGGTTCGGTGAGCAAATGAAGACCCTTTGAAGTCATATTGCATGGTACCCATTCCACGGGTTTCAACTACCCAGGTTTAAGGTATTCTTCCTTCAGCTAAAACATGCATGTGGAACCTAGAGTATGATCAACCATGTGATCGGGAGACGTGTTCAAATATGTCTCAGTTTTCGTACCCTGGTACTCGGGTGCAACATTCCAGACGCTTTACTAACACTCTCCCGACTTGGAGAGTCAGTCCCTTTAACCTCCTGTTTGGCCCAGTTTGCAATTTCTGCGGAAGATGAACAGGAATAGCGAGAACCAATGAGAGACTAGCTGGAGGTGTCTGGACGGGCAAATTTAACTCTCATTTCCCACCAGGAAGAGGAAATAACCAAAGGCTCAGCATGCCGTGCCGGAACCAGATTAGGGCCTGAAGCCATCCTGCGGTGTTGCGGCCAGCTCACAAGAAAGCGAGTTGAAGAAAGGAGCTCAGGGGCACTGTAATTCACAAACCTGCAGAGTTATAAATGACAACTATCGTCCAAAAATATACTGAAGTAAGGCTGCCAAGAGGACTTGAAAGCGGGGCAGAATTGCAGGAAACCGATTTCAGGAGGTAGACTGGAATTGCATTGAAAGCATAGGAAAAGAGGCAGAACGTCCACAATGATGCACTTGGCCAAAAAGGGCGTATGCGTTTTTTCCTGAATATATTCAGGAAAAAACGCATACGCCCTTTTTGGCCAACCAAGCAAGCTTGCAAAGGAAATCTGCACTACAATGAAGTCTCACTTCCCCCCGGTCAAAAGGGCCATCTGAAAAAAGTGTAAAGTCCAGAAAGGCAGGACAGGCCATGGAGAACTGGGAGCCTTGTTATGCTGATGGGCGGGATGTAAATTGCCAACAGACACTCGGGAGAAGTGTATGGTGTTTCCTGAAACATCTAAAAAACAAAGCAACAGAGCCTAGGGCACTTCCACTTATGGTCCTATAGCTTAGGGAAATTAAAATCAAAAAGATACAGCCACCCCAATGTTTGGGACGCCTCTGTTTACAAGAACCTCGTTTACCGTACAAGTTCAATATCACAGAAAGTGAAAAATGGATAAAGAACTTGTGGTACTTACGTACAATGCAGTATCACTCAGCAGTGAAATCTATGTCATCAGGCCCGTAGCAGCACAATGAGTGGATTCAGGTACGATGATTCTAACTGAAATAAGTCACACAGAAAAAGAAACATCATAAGATATCAGTAATACACGGAATGTAAACTTGGCTACACAGGAACTGAATTACAGAACAGAACAGGGTCTCAAATTTAGAAAACCAACTTATGCTTGTTTAAGGGTAAAGGTGAGTTGGGGTGCTGCATAAAACCAGAGATTGAAATGAGCACAGATAAAGTTCCTTAAGCCAAATATGGAATAGACAAGAGCTACTCCTTGCTCAACGAAATGGACTCAACACCGCATATTAAACGCCTAAGAATGTACCTGACTCTTAAGTATCTTAAAACCTATGGATTGCTATGTCTCCGAAAGAGAATCAAGCATGTGTACAGGGACATAAACGCAGCAGTGATAGGATTGGAGAGGTTCGGTGAGCAAATGAAGACCCTTTGAAGTCATATTGCATGGTACCCATTCCACGGGTTTCAACTACCCAGGTTTAAGGTATTCTTCCTTCAGCTAAAACATGCATGTGGAACCTAGAGTATGATCAACCATGTGATCGGGAGACGTGTTCAAATATGTCTCAGTTTTCGTACCCTGGTACAAGGGTGCAACATTCCAGACGCTTTACTAACACTCTCCCGACTTGGAGAGTCAGTCCCTTTAACCTCCTGTTTGGCCCAGTTTGCAATTTCTGCGGAAGATGAACAGGAATAGCGAGAACCAATGAGAGACTAGCTGGAGGTGTCTGGACGGGCAAATTTAACTCTCATTTCCCACCAGGAAGAGGAAATAACCAAAGGCTCAGCGTGCCGTGTCGGAACCAGATTAGGGCCTGAAGCCATCCTGCGGTGTTGCGGCCAGCTCACAAGAAAACGAGTTGAAGAAAGGAGCTCAGGGGCACTGTAATTCACAAACCTGCAGAGTTATAAATGACAACTATCGTCCAAAAATATACTGAAGTAAGGCTGCCAAGAGGACTTGAAAGCGGGGCAGAATTGCAGGAAACCGATTTCAGGAGGTAGACTGGAATTGCATCGAAAGCATAGGAAAAGAGGCAGAACGTCCACAATGATGCACTTGGCCAAAAAGGGCGTATGCGTTTTTTCCTGAATATATTCAGGAAAAAACGCATACGCCCTTTTTGGCCAACCAAGCAAGCTTGCAAAGGAAATCTGCACTACAATGAAGTCTCACTTCCCCCCGGTCAAAAGGGCCATCTGAAAAAAGTGTAAAGTCCAGAAAGGCAGGACAGGCCATGGAGAACTGGGAGCCTTGTTATGCTGATGGGCGGGATGTAAATTGCCAACAGACACTCGGGAGAAGTGTATGGTGTTTCCTGAAACATCTAAAAAACAAAGCAACAGAGCCTAGGGCACTTCCACTTATGGTCCTATAGCTTAGGGAAATTAAAATCAAAAAGATACAGCCACCCCAATGTTTGGGACGCCTCTGTTTACAAGAACCTCATTTACCGTACAAGTTCAATATCACAGAAAGTGAAAAATGGATAAAGAACTTGTGGTACTTACGTACAATGCAGTATCACTCAGAAGTGAAATCTATGTCATCAGGCCCGTAGCAGCACAATGAGTGGATTCAGGTACGATGATTCTAACTGAAATAAGTCACACAGAAAAAGAAACATCATAAGATATCAGTAATACACGGAATGTAAACTTGGCTACACAGGAACTGAATTACAGAACAGAACAGGGTCTCAAATTTAGAAAACCAACTTATGCTTGTTTAAGGGTAAAGGTGAGTTGGGGTGCTGCATAAAACCAGAGATTGAAATGAGCACAGATAAAGTTCCTTAAGCCAAATATGGAATAGACAAGAGCTACTCCTTGCTCAACGAAATGGACTCAACACCGCAAATTAAACGCCTAAGAATGTACCTGACTCTTAAGTATCTTAAAACCTATGGATTGCTATGTCTCCGAAAGAGAATCAAGCATGTGTACAGGGACATAAACGCAGCAGTGATAGGATTGGAGAGGTTCGGTGAGCAAATGAAGACCCTTTGAAGTCATATTGCATGGTACCCATTCCACGGGTTTCAACTACCCAGGTTTAAGGTATTCTTCCTTCAGCTAAAACATGCATGTGGAACCTAGAGTATGATCAACCATGTGATCGGGAGACGTGTTCAAATATGTCTCAGTTTTCGTACCCTGGTACTCGGGTGCAACATTCCAGACGCTTTACTAACACTCTCCCGACTT
Source organism: Globicephala melas (assembly GCF_963455315.2). Taxonomy (NCBI): domain Eukaryota; kingdom Metazoa; phylum Chordata; class Mammalia; order Artiodactyla; family Delphinidae; genus Globicephala; species Globicephala melas. The sequence goes on along the minus strand of NW_027207277.1, from coordinate 339,617 downwards.
GGAGAGTCAGTCCCTTTAACCTCCTGTTTGGCCCAGTTTGCAATTTCTGCGGAAGATGAACAGGAATAGCGAGAACCAATGAGAGACTAGCTGGAGGTGTCTGGACGGGCAAATTTAACTCTCATTTCCCACCAGGAAGAGGAAATAACCAAAGGCTCAGCATGCCGTGCCGGAACCAGATTAGGGCCTGAAGCCATCCTGCGGTGTTGCGGCCAGCTCACAAGAAAGCGAGTTGAAGAAAGGAGCTCAGGGGCACTGTAATTCACAAACCTGCAGAGTTATAAATGACAACTATCGTCCAAAAATATACTGAAGTAAGGCTGCCAAGAGGACTTGAAAGCGGGGCAGAATTGCAGGAAACCGATTTCAGGAGGTAGACTGGAATTGCATTGAAAGCATAGGAAAAGAGGCAGAACGTCCACAATGATGCACTTGGCCAAAAAGGGCGTATGCGTTTTTTCCTGAATATATTCAGGAAAAAACGCATACGCCCTTTTTGGCCAACCAAGCAAGCTTGCAAAGGAAATCTGCACTACAATGAAGTCTCACTTCCCCCCGGTCAAAAGGGCCATCTGAAAAAAGTGTAAAGTCCAGAAAGGCAGGACAGGCCATGGAGAACTGGGAGCCTTGTTATGCTGATGGGCGGGATGTAAATTGCCAACAGACACTCCGGAGAAGTGTATGGTGTTTCCTGAAACATCTAAAAAACAAAGCAACAGAGCCTAGGGCACTTCCACTTATGGTCCTATAGCTTAGGGAAATTAAAATCAAAAAGATACAGCCACCCCAATGTTTGGGACGCCTCTGTTTACAAGAACCTCGTTTACCGTACAAGTTCAATATCACAGAAAGTGAAAAATGGATAAAGAACTTGTGGTACTTACGTACAATGCAGTATCACTCAGCAGTGAAATCTATGTCATCAGGCCCGTAGCAGCACAATGAGTGGATTCAGGTACGATGATTCTAACTGAAATAAGTCACACAGAAAAAGAAACATCATAAGATATCAGTAATACACGGAATGTAAACTTGGCTACACAGGAACTGAATTACAGAACAAAACAGGGTCTCAAATTTAGAAAACCAACTTATGCTTGTTTAAGGGGAAAGGTGAGTTGGGGTGCTGCATAAAACCAGAGATTGAAATGAGCACAGATAAAGTTCCTTAAGCCAAATATGGAATAGACAAGAGCTACTCCTTGCTCAACGAAATGGACTCAACACCGCATATTAAACGCCTAAGAGTGTACCTGACTCTTAAGTATCTTAAAACCTATGGATTGCTATGTCTACGAAAGAGAATCAAGCATGTGTACAGGGACATAAACGCAGCAGTGATAGGATTGGAGAGGTTCGGTGAGCAAATGAAGACCCTTTGAAGTCATATTGCATGGTACCCATTCCACGGGTTTCAACTACCCAGGTTTAAGGTATTCTTCCTTCAGCTAAAACATGCATGTGGAACCTAGAGTATGATCAACCATGTGATCGGGAGACGTGTTCAAATATGTCTCAGTTTTCGTACCCTGGTACTCGGGTGCAACATTCCAGACGCTTTACTAACACTCTCCCGACTTGGAGAGTCAGTCCCTTTAACCTCCTGTTTGGCCCAGTTTGCAATTTCTGCGGAAGATGAACAGGAATAGCGAGAACCAATGAGAGACTAGCTGGAGGTGTCTGGACGGGCAAATTTAACTCTCATTTCCCACCAGGAAGAGGAAATAACCAAAGGCTCAGCATGCCGTGCCGGAACCAGATTAGGGCCTGAAGCCATCCTGCGGTGTTGCGGCCAGCTCACAAGAAAGCGAGTTGAAGAAAGGAGCTCAGGGGCACTGTAATTCACAAACCTGCAGAGTTATAAATGACAACTATCGTCCAAAAATATACTGAAGTAAGGCTGCCAAGAGGACTTGAAAGCGGGGCAGAATTGCAGGAAACCGATTTCAGGAGGTAGACTGGAATTGCATCGAAAGCATAGGAAAAGAGGCAGAACGTCCACAATGATGCACTTGGCCAAAAAGGGCGTATGCGTTTTTTCCTGAATATATTCAGGAAAAAACGCATACGCCCTTTTTGGCCAACCAAGCAAGCTTGCAAAGGAAATCTGCACTACAATGAAGTCTCACTTCCCCCCGGTCAAAAGGGCCATCTGAAAAAAGTGTAAAATCCAGAAAGGCAGGACAGGCCATGGAGAACTGGGAGCCTTGTTATGCTGATGGGCGGGATGTAAATTGCCAACAGACACTCGGGAGAAGTGTATGGTGTTTCCTGAAACATCTAAAAAACAAAGCAACAGAGCCTAGGGCACTTCCACTTATGGTCCTATAGCTTAGGGAAATTAAAATCAAAAAGATACAGCCACCCCAATGTTTGGGACGCCTCTGTTTACAAGAACCTCGTTTACCGTACAAGTTCAATATCACAGAAAGTGAAAAATGGATAAAGAACTTGTGGTACTTACGTACAATGCAGTATCACTCAGCAGTGAAATCTATGTCATCAGGCCCGTAGCAGCACAATGAGTGGATTCAGGTACGATGATTCTAACTGAAATAAGTCACACAGAAAAAGAAACATCATAAGATATCAGTAATACACGGAATGTAAACTTGGCTACACAGGAACTGAATTACAGAACAGAACAGGGTCTCAAATTTAGAAAACCAACTTATGCTTGTTTAAGGGGAAAGGTGAGTTGGGGTGCTGCATAAAACCAGAGATTGAAATGAGCACAGATAAAATTCCTTAAGCCAAATATGGAATAGACAAGAGCTACTCCTTGCTCAACGAAATGGACTCAACACCGCATATTAAACGCCTAAGAGTGTACCTGACTCTTAAGTATCTTAAAACCTATGGATTGCTATGTCTCCGAAAGAGAATCAAGCATGTGTACAGGGACATAAACGCAGCAGTGATAGGATTGGAGAGGTTCGGTGAGCAAATGAAGACCCTTTGAAGTCATATTGCATGGTACCCATTCCACGGGTTTCAACTACCCAGGTTTAAGGTATTCTTCCTTCAGCTAAAACATGCATGTGGAACCTAGAGTATGATCAACCATGTGATCGGGAGACGTGTTCAAATATGTCTCAGTTTTCGTACCCTGGTACTCGGGTGCAACATTCCAGACGCTTTACTAACACTCTCCCGACTTGGAGAGTCAGTCCCTTTAACCTCCTGTTTGGCCCAGTTTGCAATTTCTGCGGAAGATGAACAGGAATAGCGAGAACCAATGAGAGACTAGCTGGAGGTGTCTGGACGGGCAAATTTAACTCTCATTTCCCACCAGGAAGAGGAAATAACCAAAGGCTCAGCGTGCCGTGCCGGAACCAGATTAGGGCCTGAAGCCATCCTGCGGTGTTGCGGCCAGCTCACAAGAAAACGAGTTGAAGAAAGGAGCTCAGGGGCACTGTAATTCACAAACCTGCAGAGTTATAAATGACAACTATCGTCCAAAAATATACTGAAGTAAGGCTGCCAAGAGGACTTGAAAGCGGGGCAGAATTGCAGGAAACCGATTTCAGGAGGTAGACTGGAATTGCATCGAAAGCATAGGAAAAGAGGCAGAACGTCCACAATGATGCACTTGGCCAAAAAGGGCGTATGCGTTTTTTCCTGAATATATTCAGGAAAAAACGCATACGCCCTTTTTGGCCAACCAAGCAAGCTTGCAAAGGAAATCTGCACTACAATGAAGTCTCACTTCCCCCCGGTCAAAAGGGCCATCTGAAAAAAGTGTAAAGTCCAGAAAGGCAGGACAGGCCATGGAGAACTGGGAGCCTTGTTATGCTGATGGGCGGGATGTAAATTGCCAACAGACACTCGGGAGAAGTGTATGGTGTTTCCTGAAACATCTAAAAAACAAAGCAACAGAGCCTAGGGCACTTCCACTTATGGTCCTATAGCTTAGGGAAATTAAAATCAAAAAGATACAGCCACCCCAATGTTTGGGACGCCTCTGTTTACAAGAACCTCATTTACCGTACAAGTTCAATATCACAGAAAGTGAAAAATGGATAAAGAACTTGTGGTACTTACGTACAATGCAGTATCACTCAGCAGTGAAATCTATGTCATCAGGCCCGTAGCAGCACAATGAGTGGATTCAGGTACGATGATTCTAACTGAAATAAGTCACACAGAAAAAGAAACATCATAAGATATCAGTAATACACGGAATGTAAACTTGGCTACACAGGAACTGAATTACAGAACAGAACAGGGTCTCAAATTTAGAAAACCAACTTATGCTTGTTTAAGGGGAAAGGTGAGTTGGGGTGCTGCATAAAACCAGAGATTGAAATGAGCACAGATAAAGTTCCTTAAGCCAAATATGGAATAGACAAGAGCTACTCCTTGCTCAACGAAATGGACTCAACACCGCATATTAAACGCCTAAGAATGTACCTGGCTCTTAAGTATCTTAAAACCTATGGATTGCTATGTCTCCGAAAGAGAATCAAGCATGTGTACAGGGACATAAACGCAGCAGTGATAGGATTGGAGAGGTTCGGTGAGCAAATGAAGACCCTTTGAAGTCATATTGCATGGTACCCATTCCACGGGTTTCAACTACCCAGGTTTAAGGTATTCTTCCTTCAGCTAAAACATGCATGTGGAACCTAGAGTATGATCAACCATGTGATCGGGAGACGTGTTCAAATATGTCTCAGTTTTCGTACCCTGGTACTCGGGTGCAACATTCCAGACGCTTTACTAACACTCTCCCGACTTGGAGAGTCAGTCCCTTTAACCTCCTGTTTGGCCCAGTTTGCAATTTCTGCGGAAGATGAACAGGAATAGCGAGAACCAATGAGAGACTAGCTGGAGGTGTCTGGACGGGCAAATTTAACTCTCATTTCCCACCAGGAAGAGGAAATAACCAAAGGCTCAGCGTGCCGTGCCGGAACCAGATTAGGGCCTGAAGCCATCCTGCGGTGTTGCGGCCAGCTCACAAGAAAGCGAGTTGAAGAAAGGAGCTCAGGGGCACTGTAATTCACAAACCTGCAGAGTTATAAATGACAACTATCGTCCAAAAATATACTGAAGTAAGGCTGCCAAGAGGACTTGAAAGCGGGGCAGAATTGCAGGAAACCGATTTCAGGAGGTAGACTGGAATTGCATCGAAAGCATAGGAAAAGAGGCAGAACGTCCACAATGATGCACTTGGCCAAAAAGGGCGTATGCGTTTTTTCCTGAATATATTCAGGAAAAAACGCATACGCCCTTTTTGGCCAACCAAGCAAGCTTGCAAAGGAAATCTGCACTACAATGAAGTCTCACTTCCCCCCGGTCAAAAGGGCCATCTGAAAAAAGTGTAAAATCCAGAAAGGCAGGACAGGCCATGGAGAACTGGGAGCCTTGTTATGCTGATGGGCGGGATGTAAATTGCCAACAGACACTCGGGAGAAGTGTATGGTGTTTCCTGAAACATCTAAAAAACAAAGCAACAGAGCCTAGGGCACTTCCACTTATGGTCCTATAGCTTAGGGAAATTAAAATCAAAAAGATACAGCCACCCCAATGTTTGGGACGCCTCTGTTTACAAGAACCTCGTTTACCGTACAAGTTCAATATCACAGAAAGTGAAAAATGGATAAAGAACTTGTGGTACTTACGTACAATGCAGTATCACTCAGCAGTGAAATCTATGTCATCAGGCCCGTAGCAGCACAATGAGTGGATTCAGGTACGATGATTCTAACTGAAATAAGTCACACAGAAAAAGAAACATCATAAGATATCAGTAATACACGGAATGTAAACTTGGCTACACAGGAACTGAATTACAGAACAGAACAGGGTCTCAAATTTAGAAAACCAACTTATGCTTGTTTAAGGGGAAAGGTGAGTTGGGGTGCTGCATAAAACCAGAGATTGAAATGAGCACAGATAAAATTCCTTAAGCCAAATATGGAATAGACAAGAGCTACTCCTTGCTCAACGAAATGGACTCAACACCGCATATTAAACGCCTAAGAGTGTACCTGACTCTTAAGTATCTTAAAACCTATGGATTGCTATGTCTCCGAAAGAGAATCAAGCATGTGTACAGGGACATAAACGCAGCAGTGATAGGATTGGAGAGGTTCGGTGAGCAAATGAAGACCCTTTGAAGTCATATTGCATGGTACCCATTCCACGGGTTTCAACTACCCAGGTTTAAGGTATTCTTCCTTCAGCTAAAACATGCATGTGGAACCTAGAGTATGATCAACCATGTGATCGGGAGACGTGTTCAAATATGTCTCAGTTTTCGTACCCTGGTACTCGGGTGCAACATTCCAGACGCTTTACTAACACTCTCCCGACTTGGAGAGTCAGTCCCTTTAACCTCCTGTTTGGCCCAGTTTGCAATTTCTGCGGAAGATGAACAGGAATAGCGAGAACCAATGAGAGACTAGCTGGAGGTGTCTGGACGGGCAAATTTAACTCTCATTTCCCACCAGGAAGAGGAAATAACCAAAGGCTCAGCGTGCCGTGCCGGAACCAGATTAGGGCCTGAAGCCATCCTGCGGTGTTGCGGCCAGCTCACAAGAAAACGAGTTGAAGAAAGGAGCTCAGGGGCACTGTAATTCACAAACCTGCAGAGTTATAAATGACAACTATCGTCCAAAAATATACTGAAGTAAGGCTGCCAAGAGGACTTGAAAGCGGGGCAGAATTGCAGGAAACCGATTTCAGGAGGTAGACTGGAATTGCATTGAAAGCATAGGAAAAGAGGCAGAACGTCCACAATGATGCACTTGGCCAAAAAGGGCGTATGCGTTTTTTCCTGAATATATTCAGGAAAAAACGCATACGCCCTTTTTGGCCAACCAAGCAAACTTGCAAAGGAAATCTGCACTACAATGAAGTCTCACTTCCCCCCGGTCAAAAGGGCCATCTGAAAAAAGTGTAAAATCCAGAAAGGCAGGACAGGCCATGGAGAACTGGGAGCCTTGTTATGCTGATGGGCGGGATGTACATTGCCAACAGACACTCGGGAGAAGTGTATGGTGTTTCCTGAAACATCTAAAAAACAAAGCAACAGAGCCTAGGGCACTTCCACTTATGGTCCTATAGCTTAGGGAAATTAAAATCAAAAAGATACAGCCACCCCAATGTTTGGGACGCCTCTGTTTACAAGAACCTCGTTTACCGTACAAGTTCAATATCACAGAAAGTGAAAAATGGATAAAGAACTTGTGGTACTTACGTACAATGCAGTATCACTCAGCAGTGAAATCTATGTCATCAGGCCGGTAGCAGCACAATGAGTGGATTCAGGTACGATGATTCTAACTGAAATAAGTCACACAGAAAAAGAAACATCATAAGATATCAGTAATACACGGAATGTAAACTTGGCTACACAGGAACTGAATTACAGAACAGAACAGGGTCTCAAATTTAGAAAACCAACTTATTCTTGTTTAAGGGGAAAGGTGAGTTGGGGTGCTGCATAAAACCAGAGATTGAAATGAGCACAGATAAAGTTCCTTAAGCCAAATATGGAATAGACAAGAGCTACTCCTTGCTCAACGAAATGGACTCAACACCGCATATTAAACGCCTAAGAATGTACCTGACTCTTAAGTATCTTAAAACCTATGGATTGCTATGTCTCCGAAAGAGAATCAAGCATGTGTACAGGGACATAAACGCAGCAGTGATAGGATTGGAGAGGTTCGGTGAGCAAATGAAGACCCTTTGAAGTCATATTGCATGGTACCCATTCCACGGGTTTCAACTACCCAGGTTTAAGGTATTCTTCCTTCAGCTAAAACATGCATGTGGAACCTAGAGTATGATCAACCATGTGATCGGGAGACGTGTTCAAATATGTCTCAGTTTTCGTACCCTGGTACTCGGGTGCAACATTTCAGACGCTTTACTAACACTCTCCCGACTTGGAGAGTCAGTCCCTTTAACCTCCTGTTTGGCCCAGTTTGCAATTTCTGCGGAAGATGAACAGGAATAGCGAGAACCAATGAGAGACTAGCTGGAGGTGTCTGGACGGGCAAATTTAACTCTCATTTCCCACCAGGAAGAGGAAATAACCAAAGGCTCAGCGTGCCGTGCCGGAACCAGATTAGGGCCTGAAGCCATCCTGCGGTGTTGCGGCCAGCTCAAAAGAAAGCGAGTTGAAGAAAGGAGTTCAGGGACACTGTAATTCACATACCTGCAGAGTTATAAATGACAGCTATCGTCCAAAAATATACTGAAGTAATGCTGCCAAGAGAACTTGAAAGCGGGGCAGAATTGCAGGAAACCGATTTCAGGAGGTAGACTGGAATTGCATCGAAAGCATAGGAAAAGAGGCAGAGCGTCCACAATGATCCACTTGGCCAAAAAGGGTGTATGCATTTTTTCCTGAATATATTCAGGAAAAAAAGCATACGCCCTTTTTGGCCAACCAAGCAAACTTGCAAAGGAAATCTGCACTACAATGAAGTCTCACTTCCCCCCGGTCAAAAGGGCCATCTGAAAAAAGTGTAAAATCCAGAAAGGCAGGACAGGCCATGGAGAACTGGGAGCCTTGTTATGCTGATGGGCGGGATGTAAATTGCCAACAGACACTCGGCAGAAGTGTATGGTGTTTCCTGACACATCTAAAAAACAAAGCAACAGAGCCTAGGGCACTTCCACTTATGGTCCTATAGCTTAGGGAAATTAAAATCAAAAAGACACAGCCACCCCAAAGTTTGGGACGCCTCTGTTTACAAGAACCTCGTTTACCGTACAAGTTCAATATCACAGAATGTGAAAAATGGATAAAGAACTTGTGGTACTTACGTACAATGCAGTATCACTCAGCAATGAAATCTATGTCATCAGGCCCGTAGCAGCATAATGAGTGGATTCAGGTATGATGATTCTAACTGAAATAAGTCACACAGAAACAGAAACATCATAAGATATCACTAATACACGGAATGTAAACTTGGCTACACAGGAACTGAATTCCAAAACAGAACAGGGTCTCAAATTTAGAAAACCAACTTATGCTTGCTTAAGGGGAAAGGTGAGTTGGGGTGCTGCATAAAACCAGAGATTGAAATGAGCACAGATAACGTTCTATAAGGCAAATATGGAATAGACAAGAGCTACTCCTTGCTCACGAAATGGACTCAACACCCCATATTCAACGCCTAGGAATATACCTGCCTAGTAAGAATCATAAAAGCAATGGATTTATATATCTCTGTAAGAGAATCAAGAGTGTGTACAGCGGCATTAAAGCAGTGAAAATCAGCTAAATCCCATATTAAAAATAAATTTCTTAAACAAAACACAATGACAGTGAAATAGAGAGCAATACTTAAGTAATTCATTCAAGGCTTCTGATGCAACCTGCATTTACCATATCTACACCCAGAGCTGGGTGACACATAAGGCTGGACACTTGGGGCTCATAAGATTGGTGAGGTTCGGTGAGCAAATGCAGACCCTTTGAAGTCATATTGCATGGTACCCATTCCATGGGTCTCAACTCTCCAGGTTTAAGAGATTCTTCCTTCAGCTAAAACATGCATGTGGAACCCAGAGTATGATCCACCGTGTGATCGAGAAACGTGTTCAAATGTGTCTCACTTTTCGTTCCCTGGTACTCGGGTGCAACATTCCAGACGCTTTACTAACACTCTCCCAACTTGGAGAGTCAGTCCCTTTAACCTCCTGTTTGGCCCAGTTTGCAATTTCTGCGGAAGATGAACAGGAATAGCGAGAACCAATGAGAGACTAGCTGGAGGTGTCTGGACGGGCAAATATAACTCTCATTTCCCACAGGTAAGAGGAATAAACCAAAGGCTCAGCATGCCGTGCCGGAACCAGATTAGGGCCTGAAGCAATCCTGCGGTGTTGTGGCCAGCTCAAAAGAAAGCGAGTTGAAGAAAGGAGCTCAGGGGCACTGTAATTCACAAACCTGCAGATTTATAAATGACAGCTATTGTCCGAAAATATACTGAAGTAGGGCTGCCAAGAGGACTTGAATGCGGGGCAGAATTGCAGGAAACCGATTTCAGGAGGAATCGGAATTGGATTGCATTTAAAACACAGGAAAAGAGGAAGAATGCCGACAATGATGCACTTGGCCAAAAAGGGCGTATGTGTTTTTTCCTGAATATATTCAGGAAAAAACTCATACGCCCTTTTTGGCCAACCAAGCAAGCTTGCAAAGGAAATCTGCACTACAATGAAGTCTCACTTCCCCCCGGTCAAAAGGGCCATCTGAAAAAAGTGTAAAATCCAGAAAGGCAGAACAGGCCACGGAGAACTGGGAGCCTTGTTATGCTGATGGGCAGGATGTAAATTCCCAACAGCAGCTCTGTAGAAGTGTATGGTGTTTCCTGAAACATCTAAAAAACAAAGCAACAGAGCCTAGGGCACTTCCACTTATGGTCCTATAGCTTAGGGAAATTAAAATCAAAAAGACACAGCCACCCCAAAATTTGGGACGGCTCTTTTTACAGGAATCTCTTCTGTGGCACAAGTTAAATATCCCAGAGAGCAAATAATGGATAAAGAAGTTGCGGTACTTATGTACAACAGAATACCACTCAGCAATGTAATCTATGTCACCAGGCCCGTACCAGCATAATGAGTGGATTGAGGCACGATGATTCTAAGTGAAATAAGTCACACAGAAAAAGAAACATCATAAGGTATCACTAATACACGGAATGTGAACTTGGCTACACATGAACTGAATTACAAAACAGAACAGGGTCTCAAATTTAGAAAACCAACTTATGCTTGCTTAAGGGGGAAGGTGAGTTGGGGTGCTGCATAAAAGCAGAGTTTGAAATTAGCACAGATACCGTTCCATAAGCCAAATATGTAATAGACAAGACCTACCCCTTGCTCAACGAAATGGATTCAACAATGAGGTATCACCTCACACCTGGTAGAATAGGCATCATAGAAAATCTACAAACAAAAAATGCTGGAAAGGGTGTGGAGAAAAGGAACCCTCTTCCACTATTGTTGGGAATATAAATTGATACAGTCATTATGGAGAACAATATGGAATTTCTTAAGAAACTAACAATAGAATTACCATATGATACAGCAATCCCAGTACTGGACATATACCCAGACAAAACCATAAATCAAAAAGAGTCATTCACCGCAATGTTCATTGCATCACTATTTACAATATCGAGGTAATGGAAGCAACCTAAATGCCCACAGACAGACGAATGCATAAAGCTGTGGTACATATATAAAATGGAATATTACTAAGCCATGAAAAGGAATGAAATTGGGTCATTTGTAGAGACGTCGATGGATCTAGAGACTGTCATACAGAGTGAAGTAAGTCAGAAAGAGAAAAACAAATCTGGTATATTCATGCATATATGTGGAACCTAGAAAAACTGTACAGATTAACCATTTTGCAAGGCATAAATAGAGCAACAGATGTAGACAACAAACGTATGGACAACAAGGGGGGAAAGCTGTTGGGGGGGTGGTGGTGGGAGGAGTTGAGAGACTGGGATTGGCATGTATACATTTATATGTATAAAATAGATAACCAATAAGAACCTGCTGTATAAAAATATAAAATAAAATTCAAAATTAAAAAGAAATAAAATTTAAAAAATAAAACAGAAAAAACAATTATTCCCTGCACATACATGTATTTATATGAATAAATTATTTCCATGCTTATATCTGTAAATACAAAAAAGAGGAATAAAATCTACCTTGAACCAAAAACGAAAAAGAGAAAAAAACACAGAACCCACCAGTTACACAGAGGAAAACCGTATCAGGGCACTTGCTCCAGTTGTAAACAATTCTGAAGTTGGTCAGTGGTGGGGAATCTTCTCCCATTCAGCCAGCAGCCCCCACGCAACAAGCGTCCTCATTGCAAAGCTGGGGCACCGTGCCGAGGCATCTGTGAGTAAACGTGAGCTGAGCCCCAGGCCAGTTGCTGCTGAACTATTCCCACCCGTCCCAGGTAAAACACCTGAATATATACAAGGACTTGAAAGCCTAGAGGAAGGGCCATAGAGCCACACGAGTGACAGCATGCCGGCCGACTTGGTGCCTGCAGGCCAGCCAGGATGGTCCTGGCCCTGGGTGCTCTTCTGGAAGATTTCCATTTCCCTGCCTGAGATACCCGTCCTGTCCCTGCCCCCACTGCTTTTTTCCTTCCTCACCTCTGCCCAGGGAGAAATTCCAGCAGCAGGTATGGGTGACACATCCTCTTCTTTAGCAGGTGGCAGCCTGGCAACTGCTGCAGAAAGTCCAGCAGAGCCCCACTCACACTGGGCCACCCACAAAGCCGTGGCCTCTCACTCCCTCCCACCAGCCCAGCCCCAAGACTGCTGACAGGGCAGAGAAAATGGCGTCAGGCACGGCTGCAGGGGCTCTTGCTGCCTGGAGTGGTATTTATATTGATCTCAACCCAGGCACACCTGGGGAGGGCTGGCCGGCACGGTAAGGCTGCCCAGGTCAGCCAATCATCACCCCTCAGGGGCTCACAGTTGCAGAAAATGGAACTTGCTGAACCGGCCAGGTCCAAGGAACAGGTGTGGGCTCCTGAGAGTCAGGATAGACAAGGGGCTGCAGCTTTGGCTTGTTTTCTAATCATTTTATCTGGCCCATGAGTGGGAGACAACTTCAAGAAAACCCTCTCCTAATGAGAGGAACCCAGGAGTCAGGGAAAGGAGGGGTGGGTGGTGGTTGGAGACAGAGGCCTGGTGCCCCGGGTGCAGTGGAAGTCTCTGGAAGACCAGGTGGAGGGAGGCCTCACGGAGTGATGCCCAGGGTCACAGACCTGTCGCAGCTGCTGTTTGTTAGTTCAAGTCCTGCTCTGAGGTGCTCTGTGTCAGCTCTGAGCGACAGGTGAGCTGGGGGTGCTCTGCAATGAGGGCTATGTGCACGGTTCCTGTGTGCCCAGCCCTGCCAGTGTACCTGCAAGGGTAGCTCTGTATCCTGGGAGGGGCCTGATCACAAGAGCCCCGTGGGCTGGGGTGGGGGTGGGGTACCTGCCCAGGTGAGCTCCATATTCTGCGATTGGTCTGACCACGAGAGCCCCATGGGCTGCTGGGGACCTGGTAAAGGATGTCAGGACAGTCAGTGAAGCCACCGAGGATATACCTCCAGTTGCTCCTAATTCCTACACCCTGCTGGTCATTCTACCAACCACCAGGACATGGTATTCTGTATTAGTCTTCAATGATGCCTTCTTTTGTATTCCATTAGTCCCAGAGTCACAAGAAATTTTGGCTTGTGAGTGGCAGGACTCAACATACAACTAAAACAATACTTCCGGGCCGTCTGGCCCCAAGGGTGCAAAAATTCCCACACCGTCTTTGGGGAAAGCTTAGCTAAAGACCTAAAAGTTCTACCTCTGGAAAAGGAAACCCTCCTTCAATATGCAGACGACATTCTGATCGCCAGCCCTACTAAGGAGGCCTCTGAACTACCAAGCCAATAAAGGATAGAAGTTGTCCAAGAAAAAGCTCAAATATCACAGACTGCGGTGACCTGCCTGGGCTTCATTCTCACACAAGGTCAGAGAAGCCCATCCCAGGAAAGGGAAGAAACCATTTTCAGCCTTACCCCTTTCTAAAACTAGAAGACAGCTTAGGGGTTCCTGGGGAGGCCAGGGTTTGCTGCTTCTGGATCCCTAACTACAGTCTACTAGCTGGGCCTCTATATGAAACACTGAAAGGAAAAGATGATGATCCTTTTGAATAGAATCCAGAAGTGGCCTTTCAAGAATGGAAAGAGCAGTCAATTCAGACCCTTGCCCTGGAACTCCCTAATTTAGCTAAACCCTTTGACCTTTACATTCCCGGTGAAAGGTGAATCGCCATTGGAGAATTAGTGCAAAAACTGGGATCACTTGAAATGGAACAATGCAAGAATGCCATCCAGGTAGGATAAACTACGGTCACTAAGGAGCTTGGCCCACTGCCACATCTGGCCAAGATACTGGCGGTATCTAAAAACCTGGAAATCAGCAGCCCAAAAGGCCACCTCCCTCCTAAGGGAAAAGGACCCCACGTGGTGATCCTAACCACCAACCATGCCCTGAAGTTGCAGGGTTCGCTCCGTGGGCACACCGACCTCGAGTGAGGAGGCCCTCCAACTCCAACATCCAGAGAGATAACCGGGGGCAACAGGGCACCATGACGACTCGTGTGAACATCACTTGACCTGGAGTTTCTCTCATAAAACAACAAGAGTGTGTCCCAAAAGAGTAGACTACTGCTTGCAGGACTTACTGCACCCAGAGGGGAGCTAATAATCTTGGCGGGGGAACAGTATACCACACTGTCACCATAGAAAAGCCTACAGACACCGTGATGATGGTGGCCAATAAGACCGGCTGGACTCCTGTTTACTTCAAAAGGCTGTTGACTCAGTAGCCATCATGGTCCTTATCACCACTGACCCTGGACTGTCTGGGAGTTGAGCGGGCAGGGCTCTGACACCTGGTGCTGTTTGTACGTTAATTCAGGGGCCTAATTGAAGAAAGCGCAGACTACTGGTCAGAGCATCTAGGCTGGCAGAAACGGTCAGCCTAAGGTGGCCGAACAAATGTGGGGCGGGGTGAAACCGGCCCCCACAGCGTCTCTGCACATCTCTTTCCTGGACCCTTAAAGGTCATTAGAATCTATAACACTTCCAATGCTGGTGCTCAGGTGGACGAGCAGGGAGGCAGGGGTCCTGGGGACAATCAACGTCACCGGGAGGCTGCTGGGGAGAAGCTCTGACCCTCGCCCCAGGGTATGAGGGCTCCCAACTCAGCACTCAGCAGTTACAGAAGAAGGGTCTGCACCCTCAGCACTCCAAGAATGAGGAACGGGACAAAAGGCAGAGGAGGGGTTTGTCCCCAGCAAAGCCCATTAAAAATCCCTGGGAGATAAAAATAGAATCTGGGCAATAAAGTCAAGTCTAACCTTTTTTATCCTTTGTGCTTTGTCTAATTTCACGTGCTCCTAGGGTCCCGCATGCAGAGGTTCCACACCCGGCACTTCAGACCAGATTTCCTAGTGCAGAATGGCTGGGTCGACACCTCAGCTCCTGGGGCCCAGTGCAGACTCCACGATATAGAGCCTGAGCTACAGCCAACCCGGCCCTCGAGAGCTCTGCCGCCTCCCTCCCTCCCACTGACTCTGACAGGATCTCTACACAGCAGCCCAGCCCACAGCCCACGGGGTAGTGCATGCTCTCACCTCTCCATTCTCTGATCAAAATATAAAGTTTCCTTTGCTTGTGAACCAAACTCAGTCTCGATCTGTTGGCCCCAATGACACTGGGCAGGGGGACACTTGTTGGGGTCCACTCTGGAGGATCAGTAACAGAAATTGAGACTATTGTAACCTCAATGAACAGATGTGTGAGCCAAACTGTAGTTAACATAGAACAGTGTATAAGGCTCGGGTAAAATAAGATGTTTCTAACACTTCCATCTGATATTTCCATCACTTTTTATAAGCAAGTTCAGTGAAAAGGTTTGTCTTATTTGTCAGGTCAATATTAGAGAAACGAAGTGATTTCTTTCCAAGGATGTACATCTAATAATCTTGGTTAAACCTTCAATCTTGTTTTAAATGCTTTTCCATTGAAAATGATACCTCTCTTTCAGCTCCCCCATTTCTGAGAAGTATAAAATCTTATAATTTATTATTACCAAAGGGGAAAGGTGGGAGGAGGGATAAATGAACAGTTTGGAATTAACACATACACACTGCTATGTATAAAATAGATCATCAACAAGGAACTACTGTATAGCACAGGGAACTACACTCAACATTTTGCAATAACCTATAAGGGGAAATAATCTGAAAAAGAATAGATATTTTTATTGACATCATCTATCAATGATAGTTAAAGTGTAGCCTAAGGGAAGCTGGTGGTGAGTGCTTCTGACCCTGAAGACTTCAATCATCTAAAGTTTGGACTCTGCCTACTTCCCAAGGCCCTTAATGAACATATGTGTAGCCGTAGCTTAAAAACTTCCCCAGTTTGGGTTTCGGGGAGACACTGATTTTGAAAAAGCCCTGGTGTTCTCCTTACATGAATGGGACTCTTCCTACTGCTAAAACATGTCTGTCACACCCAGAGGATGGTATACCGTCTGATCGGGAAGAGTTTGGAAAAGGCATCTCATCTCCTCATCTCCTGGTGCTCGGGTTCACCCCTCCAGCGTCTTTACTAACAGTCTCCCCACTTGGAGATGTCAGCACTGTCAACATCCTGTTGCGTACAGTTTGGAATTTGTCCAGAGGATGAAGCGGAAGGATGAGGAACAATGAGAGACAAGTCCTAGGTGTTCAGACAGGCACATGTCACTCTAATTTCCAATCAGGAAGACGAATTGACCAAAGGCTAGGGTTGCCCATGGAAACAGTATAGGGCTTGAGGAAATCCCGCTGCTTTGTGGCCAGTTCCCATAAACACAAGTTGAACAATGGAACTCAGGGGCAGTAAAATTCACAAAACTGCAGAGTTGAAAATATCCATCACTGAAAAATGTCTTGAGGAAAGTCAGAGAAAAGGACTTGTAAGCAAGGGAGAATGGCAGGAAAGGGATTTGAGGAGGTAGAAAGGACTCGCCATTAAGCACAAGAAAAGGAGCTGAACATTGCCAACATTGCCAACATTGCAGTTGGCCAAAAAGGGTGTATGCGTTTTTTTCTGTATATATTCAAGAAAAGGGCATACACTTTTTTAGCCAACCAAACAGGTGGGCACTGGAAGTCAATACTACAAAAGATATCACTTCGCATCAGTCAGAAGAGCCATCCTCATAAAGCGTAAACAACAGAAATGCAGGACAGGGCAACGAGAAGAGGGAGCCCTGTGAGACTTATAGTGGAAATGTATATTGCCAACGGCCATTCTGGAGAAGTGTATTGTGTTTACTAAAGCATCTAAAAAATGAGCTACAGAGCATAGGGCACTTGCACTCATGGGCGTATATCTTGGGAAAAACAAAAATCGAGAGGACACAGGCACCCCAATGTTTACCCCCTCTCTGTTTAAAAGATCCTCGACTAGGATATAACTTAAATGTCTCTGGAGGGAAAAAATGGATAGAGATGTGGTACTTAGGTAGAGTGGAATATTATTCAGCCTGGAAATCAATGAAATATGGCCAGTTGTAACAACTCCGGAGGAGTTACGTATGATCATTCTAAGTGACAGAATTCAAAAAGAAAAAGACACATATCATAAGATATCACTTAAAGGTGGAATCCAAAATGGCTACACATGAAATAAATTACAAAACAAAAACATAGTCAAATATGTAGAAAACACGCATAAGGCTGCTAAACGGGAAAGGTGGGGAGGGGTGAGGCATCATCCAGGAGGTTGAAATTAGCAAAGATACCATTCCAAATACCAAACTGATAATCAACAAGGCCTACACGGTAGCTAAAAGAACTGCACTCAGCACACTCAAGTCACCGGAAAAGAATATATACGACTGGTAAGAATCTGAAAAAGAATTTATTGATGACTCTCTGTACGTGAATCAAGTGGATGTACAGCAGCAAGAAACAGAGCTTTGAAAATCAGCTGTAACCAATATAGTAATAAATTGAAAAAAATAAACGACAGAGAGACAGAGAAAACCTCTTACAACTTTTCCTCAGGGACGGTGATGCAACATGGATTGAACACATCTAGACCCACAGCAGGATGAGACATAAGGCTGGAAACTGTTTGCGCTAAGAGAAATGTGAGGTTGGGTGAGGAAATGCACACCCTTTAAAGTAATACTACCTGGTACCCATTCAATGGGTCCCAAATCTGCAGGTTCAAGGGATCTTCCTACAGCTAAAACATGCATGGAAAACCCAGAGGACTGTACACCATGTGATCGGGAGATGTGTCTAAAATGCACCTCATTTATCCTCTCCTGGTGCTCCTGTTCACCATTCCAGCCATGTTACTTAGAATCTCCCCACTTGGAGAATCAGCACATTTAAACTTCTGTTTCACACATTTTGCAAATTGTGAGGAGGATGAACGGGAAGAGGGGGAACCAATGAGAGAATAGTTGTAGGGGTTTGGACGGGCACATATCACTCTAATTTCCCATTAAGAATAAGAATTAAAGAAAGGCTCAGCCTGCCTCGCCGGAGCCAAAATAGGGCCTGAAGCAATCCTGCGGGTTTGAGGACAGCTCACAAAAGAGCAACTTAAAAAATGGAGCTCAGGGTCACTGCAATTCACAAACCTGCAGAGTTATAAATGAAAACTAATGTCCAAAAATATGTTGAGGTAAGGCAAAGAAGAGGATCTGAATGCAAGACAGAATTGCAAGAAACAGATTTCAAGAGATAGATTGGACTCGTCTTTAACGCACATGAAAAGCGGCAGAATTTCGACAATGATGCAGTTGGCCCAAAAGGGCGTATGCGTTTTTTCCTGATTATATCCAGGAAAAAACGCATACGCACTTTATGGGCAACGAAGCAAGTAAGCAATGCAAATGTGCACAATAAAGAAGTCTCACTTCCCACCGGTCAAAAGGGCCATCCTAAAAAAGTGTAAAATCCAGAAAGGCAGGACAGGCCATGGAGAACAGGGAGCCTTTATACGCTGATGGGCAGTGTGTGAACTGCCGAGAGCCACTCTGGAGAAGTGTATGGTGGTTCCTAAATCATCTAAAAAACAGAGCTACAGAGCATAGGACACTTCCAATCATGGGAGTATATCTAGGGAAGTCTAAAAATCAACAAGACACAAGCACACCACAGTTTAGGGCTACTCTGTTTACAAGAACCTCAACTTCAGTACACCTTAAATATCCCAGGAAAGAGAACAATGGATAAAGAAGATGTGGTACTTATGTACAATGGAATATCTCTTCACCATGAAATCAATGTAATAAGGCTAGTAGAAGGATAAAGAGTGGATTTAGGTCCGATAATACTACTTGAAATAAGTCAAACAGAAAAAGAAACATATCATAAGATATCACTTATAGAGGGAGGGTAAATATGGCTGCACAAGAAATGAATTACAGAACAGAACAGTGTCTGACATTTAGAAAACACACTTATGTCAGCTTAAGGGGAAAGGAGAGGTGGGGTGATGCATAAAACCAGAGTTTGAAATTAGCACAGATAGCGTTCAATAAACCAAATATGTATTAGACAAGATCTACACCTTGCTCAATGAACTGGCCTCAACACACCCTATACACCGCAGAGAAATATATCTGAGTAATAAGAATCTTAAAACCCATGTATGATATATCTCCATAAGGGAATCAAGTGTGTGCAGAGCGGCACAAACACAGCAGTGAAAGTGAGCTAAACCCCATTATAGAAATAAATTTTAAAAAGAAAACGCTGAAACAATGAAAGAGAGAAAAATTCTTACAAAATTCGCTCAGGGGATGTGATGCAACCTGGATTGACCACATATAAACCCACAGCTGGATAAGACATAAGGCCGGACACTTGGGGCTGAGAGGATTGGTGAGCTTTGGTGAGCAACTGCCGAAAGTTTAATGCAATACTTCATGCTACTCAGTCCAAGGGTCCCAACACTCCAGGTTGAAGGGAATCTTCCTACAGCTAAACCATGCTTGGGAAACCCAGCGACTGGTATACCATATGATCGGGAAAGGTTTCTAAAACGCACCTCATTTTTCCTCTCCTGGGGCTGCGGATCGACATTCCAGCCGCTTTACTAACAACATCCCCACATGGAGTCAATGCCTTTAAGTTCTGGTATCGCACAGTCTGCAGTTAGTGTGGAGGATGAATGGGAATAGGGGGAACCAGTGAGAAACAAGCTGTAGCGGTTTCAATGGGCACATGTCACTCTAATGCCACATCAGTAAGAAGAATTAACCAAAGGCACAGCAAGGTGCCCCAGAAGAAAAATAGGGCTTCAAGGAATCCTGTGGTTATGGGGCAAGACCACAAAAATAAGAGCTGAAAAGTGGGGCTAAGGGCCACCGCAATTCAAAAACCTGCAGAGTTATAAAGGCCAACTATTTTCAAAAAATATATTGAGGTAAGGCTATGAAGAGACATTGAAAGCAAGGCAGAATTGCAGGAAACCGATTTCAGGAGGTAGACTGGAATTGCATTGAAAACATATGAAGAGAGTCAGAACCTCGACAATGATGCACTTGGCCAAAAAGGGCGTATGTGTTTTTTCCTGAATATATTCAGGAAAAAACGCATACACACTTTTTGGCCAACCAAGCAAGCTTGCAAAGGAAATGTGCACTACAATGAAGTCTCACTTCCACCTGGTCAAAAGGGCCATCTGAAAAAAGTGTAAAATCCATAAAGGCACGACAGGGCATGGAGAACTGGGAGCCTTCTTATGCTGATGGGCGGGATGTAAATTGCCAGGAGCCACTTGGGAGACGTGTATGGTGTTTCCTGAAACATCTAAAAAACAAAGCAACAGAGCCTAGGGCACTTCCAATTATGGTCCTATAGCTTAGGGAAATTAAAATAAAAAAGACACAGCCACCCCAAAATTTGGGACGCCTCTGTTTACCACAACCTCCTTTACAGTACAAGTTCAATATCACAGAAAGTGAAAAATGGATAAATAAGTTGTGGAACTCACGTACAATGCAGTATCACTCAGCAATGAAATCTATGTCATCAGGCCTGTAGCAGCATAATGAGTGGAGTTAGCTACGATGATTCTAACTGAAATAAGTCACACAGAAAAAGAAACATCATAAGATATCACTAACACACGGAATGTAAACTTGGCTACACAAGAACTGAATTACAGAACAGAACAGGGTCTCAAATTGAGAAAACCAACTTATGCTTGCTTAAGGGGAAAGTTGAGTTGGGGTGCTGCATAAAACCAGAGATTGAAATGAGCACAGATAAAGTTCCTTAAGCCAAATATGGAATAGACAAGAGCTACTCCTTGCTCAACGAAATGGACTCAACACCGCATATTAAACGCCTAAGAATGTACCTGACTAGTAAGTATCTTAAAACCTATGGATTGCTATGTCTCCGAAAGAGAATCAAGCATGTGTACAGGGGCATAAAGGCAGCAGTGATAGGATTGGAGAGGTTCGGTGAGCAAATGAAGACCCTTTGAAGTCATATTGCCTGGTACCCATTCCACGGGTCTCAACTCTCCAGGTTTAAGGTATTCTTCCTTCAGCTAAAACATGCATGTGGAACCCAGAGTATGATCAACCGTGTGAACGGGAGACGTGTTCAAATATGTCTCAGTTTTCATACCCTGGTACAAGGGTGCAACATTCCAGAAGCTTTACTAACACTCTCCCCACTTGGAGAGTCAGCGCCTTTAACCTCCTGTTTGGCCCAGTTAGCAATTTCTGCGGAAGATGAACAGGAATAGGGAGAACCAATGAGAGACTAGCTGGAGGTGTCTGGACGGGCAAATTTAACTATCATTTCCCACCAGGAAGAGGAAATAACCAAAGGCTCAGCGTGCTGTGCCGGAGCCAGATTAGGGCCTGAAGCCATCCTGCGGTGTTGCGGACAGCTCAAAAGAAAGCGAGTTGAAGAAAGGAGCTCAGGGACACTGTAATTCACAAACCTGCAGAGTTATAAATGACAGCTATTGTCCAAAAATATACTGAAGTAAGGCTGCCAAGAGGAGTTTAAAGCGGGGCAGAATTGCAGGAAATCGATTTCAGGAGGTAGACTGGAATTGCATTGAAAGCATAGGAAAAGAGGCAGAACGTCCACAATGATGCACTTGGCCAAAAAGGGCGTATGCGTTTTTTCCTGAATATATTCAGGAAAAAACCATACGCCCTTTTTGGCCAACCAAGCAAGCTTGCAAAGGAAATCTGCACTACAATGAAGTCTCACTTCCCCCCGGTCAAAAGGGCCATCTGAAAAATGTGTAAAATCCAGAAAGGCAGGACAGGCCATGGAGAACTGGGAGCCTTGTTATGCTGATGGGCGGGATGTAAATTGCCAACAGACACTCGGGAGAAGTGTATGGTGTTTCCTGAAACATCTAAAAAACAAAGCAACAGAGCCTAGGGCACTTCCACTTATGGTCCTATAGCTTAGGGAAATTAAAATCAAAAAGACACAGCCACCCCAAAGTTTGGGACGGCTCTGTTTACAACAATCTCGTTTACAGTACAAGTTCAATATCACAGAAAGTGAAAAATAGATAAAGAAGTTTGTGTACTCATGTACAATGCAATATCACTCAGCAATGAAATCTATGTCACCAGGCCCTTAGCAGCACAATGAGTGGATTCGGGTATGGTGATTCTAACTGAAATAAGTCACACAGAAAAAGAAACATCAATAAATATCACTAATACATGGAATGTAAACTTGGCTACAGAGAAACTGAATTCCAAAACACAACAGGGTCTCAAAATTAGAAAACCAACTTATGCTTGCTTAAGGGGAAAGTTGAGTTGGGGTGCTGCATAAAACCAGAGATTGTAATGAGCACAGATAAAGTTCCTTAAGCCAAATATGGAATAGACAAGAGCTACTCCTTGCTCAACGAAATGACTCAACACCCCATATTAAACAACTAAGAATGTACCTGACTAGTAAGTATCTTAAAACCTATGGATTGCTATGTCTCCAAAAGAGAATCAAGCGTGTGTACAGGGGAATAAACGCAGCAGTGATAGGATTAGAGAGGTTCGGTGAGCAAATGAAGACCCTTTGAAGTCATATTGCATGGTACCCATTCCAAGGGTCTCAACTCTCCAGGTTTAAGGTATTCTTCCTTCAGCTAAAACATGCATGTGGAACCCAGAATATGATGAACCGTGTGATAGGGAGACGTGTTCCAATATGTCTCAGTTTTCGTCCCCTGGTACTCGGGTGCAACATTCCCGATGCTTTACTAACACTCTCCCCACTTGGAGAGTCAGCGCCTTTAACCTCCTGTTTGGCCCAGTTTGCAATTTCTGCGGAAGATGAACAGGAATAGCGAGAACCAATGAGAGACTAGCTGGAGGTGTCTGGACGGGCAAATTTAACTCTCATTTCCCACCAGGAAGAGGAAATAACCAAAGGCTCAGCGTGCCGTGCCGGAACCAGATTAGGGCCTGAAGCCATCCTGTGGTGTTGCGGCCAGCTCACAAGAAAGCGAGTTGAAGAAAGGAGCTCAGGGGAACTGTAATTCACAAACCTGCAGAGTTATAAATGACAACTATCGTCCAAAAATATACTGAAGTAAGGCTGCCAAGAGGACTTGAAAGCGGGGCAGAATTGCAGGAAACCGATTTCAGGAAGTAGCCTGGAATTGCATTGAAAGCTTAGGAAAAGAGGCAGAACGTCCACAATGGTGCACTTGGCCAAAAAGGGCGTATGCGTTTTTTCCTGAATATATTCAGGAAAAAACGCATACGCCCTTTTTGGCCAACCAAGCAAGCTTGCAAAGGAACTCTGCACTACAATGAAGTCTCACTTCCCCCTGGTCAAAAGGGCCATCTGAAAAAAGTGTAAAATCCAGAAAGGCAGGACAGGCCATGGAGAACTGGGAGCCTTGTTATGCTGATGGGCGGGATGTAAATTGCCAACAGACACTCGGGAGAAGTGTATGGTGTTTCCTGAAACATCTAAAAAACAAAGCAACAGAGCCTAGGGCACTTCCACTTATGGTCCTATAGCTTAGGGAAATTAAAATCCAAAAGACACAGCCACCCCAAAGTTTGGGACGGCTCTGTTTAAAACAACCTCATTTACAGCACAAGTTCAATATCACAGAAAGTGAAAAATGGATAAAGAAGTTTGGGTACTCAAGTACAATGCAATATCACTCAGCAATGAAATCTATGTCATCAGGCCCTTAGCAGCACAATGAGTGGATTCGGGTATGGTGATTCTAACTGAAATAAGTCACACAGAAAAAGAAACCTCAATAAATATCACTAATACATGGAATGTAAACTTGGCTACAGAGGAACTGAATTACAAAACAGAACAGGGTCTCAAATTGAGAAAACCAACTTATGCTTGCGTAAGGGGAAATGTGAGTTAGGGTGCTGCATAAAACCAAGATTGAAATGAGCACAGATAAAGTTCCTTAAGCCAAATATGGAATAGACAAGAGCTACTCCTTGCTCAACGAAATGACTCAACACCCCATATTAAACAACTAAGAATGTACCTGACTAGTAAGTATCTTAAAACCTATGGATTGCTATTTCTCCAAAAGAGAATCAAGCGTGTGTACAGGGGCATAAACGCAGCAGTGATAGGACTGGAGAGGTTCGGTGAGCAAATGAAGACCCTTTGAGTCATATTGCATGGTACCCATTCCAAGGGTCTCAACTCTCCAGGTTTAAGGTATTCTTCCTTCAGCTAAAACATGCATGTGGAACCCAGAATATGATCAACCATGTGATACGGAGACTTGTTCAAATATGTCTCAGTTTTCGTCCCCTGGTACTCGGGTGCAACATTCCCGATGCTTTACTAACACTCTCCCCACTTGGAGAGTCAGTGGCTTTAACCTCCTGTTTGGCCCAGTTTGCAATTTCTGCGGAAGATGAACAGGAATAGCGAGAACCAATGAGAGACTAGCTGGAGGTGTCTGGACGGGCAAAGTTAACTCTCATTTCCCACCAGGAAGAGGAATTAACCAAAGGCTCAGCGTGCCGTGCCGGAACCAGATTAGGGCCTGAAGCCATCCTGCGGTGTTGCGGCCAGCTCACAAGAAAGCGAGTTGAAGAAAGGAGCTCAGGGCACTGTAATTCACAAACCTGCAGAGTTATAAATGACAACTATCGTCCAAAAATATACTGAAGTAAGGCTGCCAAGAGGACTTGAAAGCGGGGCAGAATTGCAGGAAACCGATTTCAGGAGGTAGACTGGAATTGCATCGAAAGCATAGGAAAAGAGGCAGAACGTCCACAATGATGCACTTGGCCAAAAAGGGCGTATGCGTTTTTTCCTGAATATATTCAGGAAAAAACGCATACGCCCTTTTTGGCCAACCAAGCAAGCTTGCAAAGGAAATCTGCACTACAATGAAGTCTCACTTCCCCCCGGTCAAAAGGGCCATCTGAAAAAAGTGTAAAATCCAGAAAGGCAGGACAGGCCATGGAGAACTGGGAGCCTTGTTATGCTGATGGGCGGGATGTAAATTGCCAACAGACACTCGGGAGAAGTGTATGGTGTTTCCTGAAACATCTAAAAAACAAAGCAACAGAGCCTAGGGCACTTCCACTTATGGTCCTATAGCTTAGGGAAATTAAAATAAAAAAGATACAGCCACCCCAATGTTTGGGACGCCTCTGTTTACAAGAACCTCGTTTACCGTACAAGTTCAATATCACAGAAAGTGAAAAATGGATAAAGAACTTGTGGTACTTACGTACAATGCAGTATCACTCAGCAGTGAAATCTATGTCATCAGGCCCGTAGCAGCACAATGAGTGGATTCAGGTACGATGATTCTAACTGAAATAAGTCACACAGAAAAAGAAACATCATAAGATATCAGTAATACACGGAATGTAAACTGGGCTACACAGGAACTGAATTACAGAACAGAACAGGGTCTCAAATTTAGAAAACCAACTTATGCTTGCTTAAGGGGAAAGGTGAGTTGGGGTGCTGCATAAAACCAGAGATTGAAATGAGCACAGATAAAGTTCCTTAAGCCAAATATGGAATAGACAAGAGCTACTCCTTGCTCAACGAAATGGACTCAACACCGCATATTAAACGCCTAAGAATGTACCTGACTCTTAAGTATCTTAGAACCTATGGATTGCTATGTCTCCAAAAGAGAATCAAGCATGTGTACAGGGACATAAACGCAGCAGTGATAGGATTGGAGAGGTTCGGTGAGCAAATGAAGACCCTTTGAAGTCACATTGCATGATACCCATTCCACGGGTTTTAACTACCCAGGTTTAAGGTATTCTTCCTTCAGCTAAAACATGCATGTGGAACCTAGAGTATGATCAACCATGTGATCGGGAGACGTGTTCAAATATGTCTCAGTTTTCGTACCCTGGTACTCGGGTGCAACATTCCAGACGCTTTACTAACACTCTCCCGACTTGGAGAGTCAGTCCCTTTAACCTCCTGTTTGGCCCAGTTTGCAATTTCTGCGGAAGATGAACAGGAATAGCGAGAACCAATGAGAGACTAGCTGGAGGTGTCTGGACGGGCAAATTTAACTCTCATTTCCCACCAGGAAGAGGAAATAACCAAAGGCTCAGCGTGCCGTGCCGGAACCAGATTAGGGCCTGAAGCCATCCTGCGGTGTTGCGGCCAGCTCACAAGAAAACGAGTTGAAGAAAGGAGTTCAGGGGCACTGTAATTCACAAACCTGCAGAGTTATAAATGACAACTATCGTCCAAAAATATACTGAAGTAAGGCTGCCAAGAGGACTTGAAAGCGGGGCAGAATTGCAGGAAACCGATTTCAGGAGGTAGACTGGAATTGCATTGAAAGCATAGGAAAAGAGGCAGAACGTCCACAATGATGCACTTGGCCAAAAAGGGCGTATGCGTTTTTTCCTGAATATATTCAGGAAAAAACGCATACGCCCTTTTTGGCCAACCAAGCAAGCTTGCAAAGGAAATCTGCACTACAATGAAGTCTCACTTCCCCCCGGTCAAAAGGGCCATCTGAAAAAAGTGTAAAATCCAGAAAGGCAGGACAGGCCATGGAGAACTGGGAGCCTTGTTATGCTGATGGGCGGGATGTACATTGCCAACAGACACTCGGGAGAAGTGTATGGTGTTTCCTGAAACATCTAAAAAACAAAGCAACAGAGCCTAGGGCACTTCCACTTATGGTCCTATAGCTTAGGGAAATTAAAATCAAAAAGATACAGCCACCCCAATGTTTGGGACGCCTCTGTTTACAAGAACCTCGTTTACCGTACAAGTTCAATATCACAGAAAGTGAAAAATGGATAAAGAACTTGTGGTACTTACGTACAATGCAGTATCACTCAGCAGTGAAATCTATGTCATCAGGCCCGTAGCAGCACAATGAGTGGATTCAGGTACGATGATTCTAACTGAAATAAGTCACACAGAAAAAGAAACATCATAAGATATCAGTAATACACGGAATGTAAACTTGGCTACACAGGAACTGAATTACAGAACAGAACAGGGTCTCAAATTTAGAAAACCAACTTATGCTTGTTTAAGGGTAAAGGTGAGTTGGGGTGCTGCATAAAACCAGAGATTGAAATGAGCACAGATAAAGTTCCTTAAGCCAAATATGGAATAGACAAGAGCTACTCCTTGCTCAACGAAATGGACTCAACACCGCATATTAAACGCCTAAGAATGTACCTGACTCTTAAGTATCTTAAAACCTATGGATTGCTATGTCTCTGAAAGAGAATCAAGCATGTGTACAGGGACATAAACGCAGCAGTGATAGGATTGGAGAGGTTCGGTGAGCAAATGAAGACCCTTTGAAGTCATATTGCATGGTACCCATTCCACGGGTTTCAACTACCCAGGTTTAAGGTATTCTTCCTTCAGCTAAAACATGCATGTGGAACCTAGAGTATGATCAACCATGTGATCGGGAGACGTGTTCAAATATGTCTCAGTTTTCGTACCCTGGTACTCGGGTTCAACATTCCAGACGCTTTACTAACACTCTCCCGACTTGGAGAGTCAGTCCCTTTAACCTCCTGTTTGGCCCAGTTTGCAATTTCTGCGGAAGATGAACAGGAATAGCGAGAACCAATGAGAGACTAGCTGGAGGTGTCTGGACGGGCAAATTTAACTCTCATTTCCCACCAGGAAGAGGAAATAACCAAAGGCTCAGCGTGCCGTGCCGGAACCAGATTAGGGCCTGAAGCCATCCTGCGGTGTTGCGGCCAGCTCACAAGAAAGCGAGTTGAAGAAAGGAGCTCAGGGCACTGTAATTCACAAACCTGCAGAGTTATAAATGACAACTATCGTCCAAAAATATACTGAAGTAAGGCTGCCAAGAGGACTTGAAAGCGGGGCAGAATTGCAGGAAACCGATTTCAGGAGGTAGACTGGAATTGCATTGAAAGCATAGGAAAAGAGGCAGAACGTCCACAATGATGCACTTGGCCAAAAAGGGCGTATGCGTTTTTTCCTGAATATATTCAGGAAAAAACGCATACGCCCTTTTTGGCCAACCAAGCAAGCTTGCAAAGGAAATCTGCACTACAATGAAGTCTCACTTCCCCCCGGTCAAAAGGGCCATCTGAAAAAAGTGTAAAATCCAGAAAGGCAGGACAGGCCATGGAGAACTGGGAGCCTTGTTATGCTGATGGGCGGGATGTAAATTGCCAACAGACACTCGGGAGAAGTGTATGGTGTTTCCTGAAACATCTAAAAAACAAAGCAACAGAGCCTAGGGCACTTCCACTTATGGTCCTATAGCTTAGGGAAATTAAAATAAAAAAGATACAGCCACCCCAATGTTTGGGACGCCTCTGTTTACAAGAACCTCGTTTACCGTACAAGTTCAATATCACAGAAAGTGAAAAATGGATAAAGAACTTGTGGTACTTACGTACAATGCAGTATCACTCAGCAGTGAAATCTATGTCATCAGGCCCGTAGCAGCACAATGAGTGGATTCAGGTACGATGATTCTAACTGAAATAAGTCACACAGAAAAAGAAACATCATAAGATATCAGTAATACACGGAATGTAAACTTGGCTACACAGGAACTGAATTACAGAACAGAACAGGGTCTCAAATTTAGAAAACCAACTTATGCTTGTTTAAGGGTAAAGGTGAGTTGGGGTGCTGCATAAAACCAGAGATTGAAATGAGCACAGATAAAGTTCCTTAAGCCAAATATGGAATAGACAAGAGCTACTCCTTGCTCAACGAAATGGACTCAACACCGCATATTAAACGCCTAAGAATGTACCTGACTCTTAAGTATCTTAAAACCTATGGATTGCTATGTCTCTGAAAGAGAATCAAGCATGTGTACAGGGACATAAACGCAGCAGTGATAGGATTGGAGAGGTTCGGTGAGCAAATGAAGACCCTTTGAAGTCATATTGCATGGTACCCATTCCACGGGTTTCAACTACCCAGGTTTAAGGTATTCTTCCTTCAGCTAAAACATGCATGTGGAACCTAGAGTATGATCAACCATGTGATCGGGAGACGTGTTCAAATATGTCTCAGTTTTCGTACCCTGGTACTCGGGTGCAACATTCCAGACGCTTTACTAACACTCTCCCGACTTGGAGAGTCAGTCCCTTTAACCTCCTGTTTGGCCCAGTTTGCAATTTCTGCGGAAGATGAACAGGAATAGCGAGAACCAATGAGAGACTAGCTGGAGGTGTCTGGACGGGCAAATTTAACTCTCATTTCCCACCAGGAAGAGGAAATAACCAAAGGCTCAACGTGCCGTGCCGGAACCAGATTAGGGCCTGAAGCCATCCTGCGGTGTTGCGGCCAGCTCACAAGAAAGCGAGTTGAAGAAAGGAGCTCAGGGCACTGTAATTCACAAACCTGCAGAGTTATAAATGACAACTATCGTCCAAAAATATACTGAAGTAAGGCTGCCAAGAGGACTTGAAAGCGGGGCAGAATTGCAGGAAACCGATTTCAGGAGGTAGACTGGAATTGCATTGAAAGCATAGGAAAAGAGGCAGAACGTCCACAATGATGCACTTGGCCAAAAAGGGCGTATGCGTTTTTTCCTGAATATATTCAGGAAAAAACGCATACGCCCTTTTTGGCCAACCAAGCAAGCTTGCAAAGGAAATCTGCACTACAATGAAGTCTCACTTCCCCCCGGTCAAAAGGGCCATCTGAAAAAAGTGTAAAATCCAGAAAGGCAGGACAGGCCATGGAGAACTGGGAGCCTTGTTATGCTGATGGGCGGGATGTAAATTGCCAACAGACACTCGGGAGAAGTGTATGGTGTTTCCTGAAACATCTAAAAAACAAAGCAACAGAGCCTAGGGCACTTCCACTTATGGTCCTATAGCTTAGGGAAATTAAAATAAAAAAGATACAGCCACCCCAATGTTTGGGACGCCTCTGTTTACAAGAACCTCGTTTACCGTACAAGTTCAATATCACAGAAAGTGAAAAATGGATAAAGAACTTGTGGTACTTACGTACAATGCAGTATCACTCAGCAGTGAAATCTATGTCATCAGGCCCGTAGCAGCACAATGAGTGGATTCAGGTACGATGATTCTAACTGAAATAAGTCACACAGAAAAAGAAACATCATAAGATATCAGTAATACACGGAATGTAAACTTGGCTACACAGGAACTGAATTACAGAACAGAACAGGGTCTCAAATTTAGAAAACCAACTTATGCTTGTTTAAGGGGAAAGGTGAGTTGGGGTGCTGCATAAAACCAGAGATTGAAATGAGCACAGATAAAGTTCCTTAAGCCAAATATGGAATAGACAAGAGCTACTCCTTGCTCAACGAAATGGACTCAACACCGCATATTAAACGCCTAAGAATGTACCTGACTCTTAAGTATCTTAAAACCTATGGATTGCTATGTCTCCGAAAGAGAATCAAGCATGTGTACAGGGACATAAACGCAGCAGTGATAGGATTGGAGAGGTTCGGTGAGCAAATGAAGACCCTTTGAAGTCATATTGCATGGTACCCATTCCACGGGTTTCAACTACCCAGGTTTAAGGTATTCTTCCTTCAGCTAAAACATGCATGTGGAACCTAGAGTATGATCAACCATGTGATCGGGAGACGTGTTCAAATATGTCTCAGTTTTCGTACCCTGGTACTCGGGTGCAACATTCCAGACGCTTTACTAACACTCTCCCGACTTGGAGAGTCAGTCCCTTTAACCTCCTGTTTGGCCCAGTTTGCAATTTCTGCGGAAGATGAACAGGAATAGCGAGAACCAATGAGAGACTAGCTGGAGGTGTCTGGACGGGCAAATTTAACTCTCATTTCCCACCAGGAAGAGGAAATAACCAAAGGCTCAGCGTGCCGTGCCGGAACCAGATTAGGGCCTGAAGCCATCCTGCGGTGTTGCGGCCAGCTCACAAGAAAGCGAGTTGAAGAAAGGAGCTCAGGGGCACTGTAATTCACAAACCTGCAGAGTTATAAATGACAACTATCGTCCAAAAATATACTGAAGTAAGGCTGCCAAGAGGACTTGAAAGCGGGGCAGAATTGCAGGAAACCGATTTCAGGAGGTAGACTGGAATTGCATTGAAAGCATAGGAAAAGAGGCAGAACGTCCACAATGATGCACTTGGCCAAAAAGGGCGTATGCGTTTTTTCCTGAATATATTCAGGAAAAAACGCATACGCCCTTTTTGGCCAACCAAGCAAGCTTGCAAAGGAAATCTGCACTACAATGAAGTCTCACTTCCCCCCGGTCAAAAGGGCCATCTGAAAAAAGTGTAAAATCCAGAAAGGCAGGACAGGCCATGGAGAACTGGGAGCCTTGTTATGCTGATGGGCGGGATGTAAATTGCCAACAGACACTCGGGAGAAGTGTATGGTGTTTCCTGAAACATCTAAAAAACAAAGCAACAGAGCCTAGGGCACTTCCACTTATGGTCCTATAGCTTAGGGAAATTAAAATCAAAGAGATACAGCCACCCCAATGTTTGGGACGCCTCTGTTTACAAGAACCTCGTTTACCGTACAAGTTCAATATCACAGAAAGTGAAAAATGGATAAAGAACTTGTGGTACTTACGTACAATGCAGTATCACTCAGCAGTGAAATCTATGTCATCAGGCCCGTAGCAGCACAATGAGTGGATTCAGGTATGATGATTCTAACTGAAATAAGTCACACAGAAAAAGAAACATCATAAGATATCAGTAATACACGGAATGTAAACTTGGCTACACAGGAACTGAATTACAGAACAGAACAGGGTCTCAAATTTAGAAAACCAACTTATGCTTGTTTAAGGGTAAAGGTGAGTTGGGGTGCTGCATAAAACCAGAGATTGAAATGAGCACAGATAAAGTTCCTTAAGCCAAATATGGAATAGACAAGAGCTACTCCTTGCTCAACGAAATGGACTCAACACCCCATATTAAACGCCTAAGAATGTACCTGACTCTTAAGTATCTTAAAACCTATGGATTGCTATGTCTCCGAAAGAGAATCAAGCATGTGTACAGGGACATAAACGCAGCAGTGATAGGATTGGAGAGGTTCGGTGAGCAAATGAAGACCCTTTGAAATCATATTGCATGGTACCCATTCCACGGGTTTCAACTACCCAGGTTTAAGGTATTCTTCCTTCAGCTAAAACATGCATGTGGAACCTAGAGTATGATCAACCATGTGATCGGGAGACGTGTTCAAATATGTCTCAGTTTTCATACCCTGGTACTCGGGTGCAACATTCCAGACGCTTTACTAACACTCTCCCGACTTGGAGAGTCAGTCCCTTTAACCTCCTGTTTGGCCCAGTTTGCAATTTCTGCGGAAGATGAACAGGAATAGCGAGAACCAATGAGAGACTAGCTGGAGGTGTCTGGACGGGCAAATTTAACTCTCATTTCCCACCAGGAAGAGGAAATAACCAAAGGCTCATCGTGCCGTGCCGGAACCAGATTAGGGCCTGAAGCCATCCTGCGGTGTTGCGGCCAGCTCACAAGAAAGCGAGTTGAAGAAAGGAGCTCAGGGCACTGTAATTCACAAACCTGCAGAGTTATAAATGACAACTATCGTCCAAAAATATACTGAAGTAAGGCTGCCAAGAGGACTTGAAAGCGGGGCAGAATTGCAGGAAACCGATTTCAGGAGGTAGACTGGAATTGCATCGAAAGCATAGGAAAAGAGGCAGAACGTCCACAATGATGCACTTGGCCAAAAAGGGCGTATGCGTTTTTTCCTGAATATATTCAGGAAAAAACGCATACGCCCTTTTTGGCCAACCAAGCAAGCTTGCAAAGGAAATCTGCACTACAATGAAGTCTCACTTCCCCCCGGTCAAAAGGGCCATCTGAAAAAAGTGTAAAATCCAGAAAGGCAGGACAGGCCATGGAGAACTGGGAGCCTTGTTATGCTGATGGGCGGGATGAACATTGCCAACAGACACTCGGGAGAAGTGTATGGTGTTTCCTGAAACATCTAAAAAACAAAGCAACAGAGCCTAGGGCACTTCCACTTATGGTCCTATAGCTTAGGGAAATTAAAATCAAAAAGATACAGCCACCCCAATGTTTGGGACGCCTCTGTTTACAAGAACCTCGTTTACCGTACAAGTTCAATATCACAGAAAGTGAAAAATGGATAAAGAACTTGTGGTACTTACGTACAATGCAGTATCACTCAGCAGTGAAATCTATGTCATCAGGCCCGTAGCAGCACAATGAGTGGATTCAGGTACGATGATTCTAACTGAAATAAGTCACACAGAAAAAGAAACATCATAAGATATCAGTAATACACGGAATGTAAACTTGGCTACACAGGAACTGAATTACAGAACAGAACAGGGTCTCAAATTTAGAAAACCAACTTATGCTTGTTTAAGGGTAAAGGTGAGTTGGGGTGCTGCATAAAACCAGAGATTGAAATGAGCACAGATAAAGTTCCTTAAGCCAAATATGGAATAGACAAGAGCTACTCCTTGCTCAACGAAATGGACTCAACACCGCATATTAAACGCCTAAGAATGTACCTGACTCTTAAGTATCTTAAAACCTATGGATTGCTATGTCTCTGAAAGAGAATCAAGCATGTGTACAGGGACATAAACGCAGCAGTGATAGGATTGGAGAGGTTCGGTGAGCAAATGAAGACCCTTTGAAGTCATATTGCATGGTACCCATTCCACGGGTTTCAACTACCCAGGTTTAAGGTATTCTTCCTTCAGCTAAAACATGCATGTGGAACCTAGAGTATGATCAACCATGTGATCGGGAGACGTGTTCAAATATGTCTCAGTTTTCGTACCCTGGTACTCGGGTGCAACATTCCAGACGCTTTACTAACACTCTCCCGACTTGGAGAGTCAGTCCCTTTAACCTCCTGTTTGGCCCAGTTTGCAATTTCTGCGGAAGATGAACAGGAATAGCGAGAACCAATGAGAGACTAGCTGGAGGTGTCTGGACGGGCAAATTTAACTCTCATTTCCCACCAGGAAGAGGAAATAACCAAAGGCTCAGCGTGCCGTGCCGGAACCAGATTAGGGCCTGAAGCCATCCTGCGGTGTTGCGGCCAGCTCACAAGAAAGCGAGTTGAAGAAAGGAGCTCAGGGCACTGTAATTCACAAACCTGCAGAGTTATAAATGACAACTATCGTCCAAAAATATACTGAAGTAAGGCTGCCAAGAGGACTTGAAAGCGGGGCAGAATTGCAGGAAACCGATTTCAGGAGGTAGACTGGAATTGCAT
Organism: Globicephala melas; assembly: GCF_963455315.2. Classification (NCBI taxonomy): domain Eukaryota; kingdom Metazoa; phylum Chordata; class Mammalia; order Artiodactyla; family Delphinidae; genus Globicephala; species Globicephala melas. The sequence continues at coordinate 305,339 of NW_027207277.1, read as the reverse complement.
TGAAAGCATAGGAAAAGAGGCAGAACGTCCACAATGATGCACTTGGCCAAAAAGGGCGTATGCGTTTTTTCCTGAATATATTCAGGAAAAAACGCATACGCCCTTTTTGGCCAACCAAGCAAGCTTGCAAAGGAAATCTGCACTACAATGAAGTCTCACTTCCCCCCGGTCAAAAGGGCCATCTGAAAAAAGTGTAAAATCCAGAAAGGCAGGACAGGCCATGGAGAACTGGGAGCCTTGTTATGCTGATGGGCGGGATGTAAATTGCCAACAGACACTCGGGAGAAGTGTATGGTGTTTCCTGAAACATCTAAAAAACAAAGCAACAGAGCCTAGGGCACTTCCACTTATGGTCCTATAGCTTAGGGAAATTAAAATAAAAAAGATACAGCCACCCCAATGTTTGGGACGCCTCTGTTTACAAGAACCTCGTTTACCGTACAAGTTCAATATCACAGAAAGTGAAAAATGGATAAAGAACTTGTGGTACTTACGTACAATGCAGTATCACTCAGCAGTGAAATCTATGTCATCAGGCCCGTAGCAGCACAATGAGTGGATTCAGGTACGATGATTCTAACTGAAATAAGTCACACAGAAAAAGAAACATCATAAGATATCAGTAATACACGGAATGTAAACTTGGCTACACAGGAACTGAATTACAGAACAGAACAGGGTCTCAAATTTAGAAAACCAACTTATGCTTGTTTAAGGGGAAAGGTGAGTTGGGGTGCTGCATAAAACCAGAGATTGAAATGAGCACAGATAAAGTTCCTTAAGCCAAATATGGAATAGACAAGAGCTACTCCTTGCTCAACGAAATGGACTCAACACCGCATATTAAACGCCTAAGAATGTACCTGACTCTTAAGTATCTTAAAACCTATGGATTGCTATGTCTCCGAAAGAGAATCAAGCATGTGTACAGGGACATAAACGCAGCAGTGATAGGATTGGAGAGGTTCGGTGAGCAAATGAAGACCCTTTGAAGTCATATTGCATGGTACCCATTCCACGGGTTTCAACTACCCAGGTTTAAGGTATTCTTCCTTCAGCTAAAACATGCATGTGGAACCTAGAGTATGATCAACCATGTGATCGGGAGACGTGTTCAAATATGTCTCAGTTTTCGTACCCTGGTACTCGGGTGCAACATTCCAGACGCTTTACTAACACTCTCCCGACTTGGAGAGTCAGTCCCTTTAACCTCCTGTTTGGCCCAGTTTGCAATTTCTGCGGAAGATGAACAGGAATAGCGAGAACCAATGAGAGACTAGCTGGAGGTGTCTGGACGGGCAAATTTAACTCTCATTTCCCACCAGGAAGAGGAAATAACCAAAGGCTCAGCGTGCCGTGCCGGAACCAGATTAGGGCCTGAAGCCATCCTGCGGTGTTGCGGCCAGCTCACAAGAAAGCGAGTTGAAGAAAGGAGCTCAGGGGCACTGTAATTCACAAACCTGCAGAGTTATAAATGACAACTATCGTCCAAAAATATACTGAAGTAAGGCTGCCAAGAGGACTTGAAAGCGGGGCAGAATTGCAGGAAACCGATTTCAGGAGGTAGACTGGAATTGCATTGAAAGCATAGGAAAAGAGGCAGAACGTCCACAATGATGCACTTGGCCAAAAAGGGCGTATGCGTTTTTTCCTGAATATATTCAGGAAAAAACGCATACGCCCTTTTTGGCCAACCAAGCAAGCTTGCAAAGGAAATCTGCACTACAATGAAGTCTCACTTCCCCCCGGTCAAAAGGGCCATCTGAAAAAAGTGTAAAATCCAGAAAGGCAGGACAGGCCATGGAGAACTGGGAGCCTTGTTATGCTGATGGGCGGGATGTAAATTGCCAACAGACACTCGGGAGAAGTGTATGGTGTTTCCTGAAACATCTAAAAAACAAAGCAACAGAGCCTAGGGCACTTCCACTTATGGTCCTATAGCTTAGGGAAATTAAAATCAAAGAGATACAGCCACCCCAATGTTTGGGACGCCTCTGTTTACAAGAACCTCGTTTACCGTACAAGTTCAATATCACAGAAAGTGAAAAATGGATAAAGAACTTGTGGTACTTACGTACAATGCAGTATCACTCAGCAGTGAAATCTATGTCATCAGGCCCGTAGCAGCACAATGAGTGGATTCAGGTATGATGATTCTAACTGAAATAAGTCACACAGAAAAAGAAACATCATAAGATATCAGTAATACACGGAATGTAAACTTGGCTACACAGGAACTGAATTACAGAACAGAACAGGGTCTCAAATTTAGAAAACCAACTTATGCTTGTTTAAGGGTAAAGGTGAGATGGGGTGCTGCATAAAACCAGAGATTGAAATGAGCACAGATAAAGTTCCTTAAGCCAAATATGGAATAGACAAGAGCTACTCCTTGCTCAACGAAATGGACTCAACACCCCATATTAAACGCCTAAGAATGTACCTGACTCTTAAGTATCTTAAAACCTATGGATTGCTATGTCTCCGAAAGAGAATCAAGCATGTGTACAGGGACATAAACGCAGCAGTGATAGGATTGGAGAGGTTCGGTGAGCAAATGAAGACCCTTTGAAATCATATTGCATGGTACCCATTCCACGGGTTTCAACTACCCAGGTTTAAGGTATTCTTCCTTCAGCTAAAACATGCATGTGGAACCTAGAGTATGATCAACCATGTGATCGGGAGACGTGTTCAAATATGTCTCAGTTTTCATACCCTGGTACTCGGGTGCAACATTCCAGACGCTTTACTAACACTCTCCCGACTTGGAGAGTCAGTCCCTTTAACCTCCTGTTTGGCCCAGTTTGCAATTTCTGCGGAAGATGAACAGGAATAGCGAGAACCAATGAGAGACTAGCTGGAGGTGTCTGGACGGGCAAATTTAACTCTCATTTCCCACCAGGAAGAGGAAATAACCAAAGGCTCAGCGTGCCGTGCCGGAACCAGATTAGGGCCTGAAGCCATCCTGCGGTGTTGCGGCCAGCTCACAAGAAAGCGAGTTGAAGAAAGGAGCTCAGGGCACTGTAATTCACAAACCTGCAGAGTTATAAATGACAACTATCGTCCAAAAATATACTGAAGTAAGGCTGCCAAGAGGACTTGAAAGCGGGGCAGAATTGCAGGAAACCGATTTCAGGAGGTAGACTGGAATTGCATCGAAAGCATAGGAAAAGAGGCAGAACGTCCACAATGATGCACTTGGCCAAAAAGGGCGTATGCGTTTTTTCCTGAATATATTCAGGAAAAAACGCATACGCCCTTTTTGGCCAACCAAGCAAGCTTGCAAAGGAAATCTGCACTACAATGAAGTCTCACTTCCCCCCGGTCAAAAGGGCCATCTGAAAAAAGTGTAAAATCCAGAAAGGCAGGACAGGCCATGGAGAACTGGGAGCCTTGTTATGCTGATGGGCGGGATGAACATTGCCAACAGACACTCGGGAGAAGTGTATGGTGTTTCCTGAAACATCTAAAAAACAAAGCAACAGAGCCTAGGGCACTTCCACTTATTGTCCTATAGCTTAGGGAAATTAAAATCAAAAAGATACAGCCACCCCAATGTTTGGGACGCCTCTGTTTACAAGAACCTCGTTTACCGTACAAGTTCAATATCACAGAAAGTGAAAAATGGATAAAGAACTTGTGGTACTTACGTACAATGCAGTATCACTCAGCAGTGAAATCTATGTCATCAGGCCCGTAGCAGCACAATGAGTGGATTCAGGTATGATGATTCTAACTGAAATAAGTCACACAGAAAAAGAAACATCATAAGATATCAGTAATACACGGAATGTAAACTTGGCTACACAGGAACTGAATTACAGAACAGAACAGGGTCTCAAATTTAGAAAACCAACTTATGCTTGTTTAAGGGGAAAGGTGAGTTGGGGTGCTGCATAAAACCAGAGATTGAAATGAGCACAGATAAAGTTCCTTAAGCCAAATATGGAATAGACAAGAGCTACTCCTTGCTCAACGAAATGGACTCAACACCCCATATTAAACGCCTAAGAATGTACCTGACTCTTAAGTATCTTAAAACCTATGGATTGCTATGTCTCCGAAAGAGAATCAAGCATGTGTACAGGGACATAAACGCAGCAGTGATAGGATTGGAGAGGTTCGGTGAGCAAATGAAGACCCTTTGAAGTCATATTGCATGGTACCCATTCCACGGGTTTCAACTACCCAGGTTTAAGGTATTCTTCCTTCAGCTAAAATATGCATGTGGAACCTAGAGTATGATCAACCATGTGATCGGGAGACGTGTTCAAATATGTCTCAGTTTTCATACCCTGGTACTCGGGTGCAACATTCCAGACGCTTTACTAACACTCTCCCGACTTGGAGAGTCAGTCCCTTTAACCTCCTGTTTGGCCCAGTTTGCAATTTCTGCGGAAGATGAACAGGAATAGCGAGAACCAATGAGAGACTAGCTGGAGGTGTCTGGACGGGCAAATTTAACTCTCATTTCCCACCAGGAAGAGGAAATAACCAAAGGCTCAGCGTGCCGTGCCGGAACCAGATTAGGGCCTGAAGCCATCCTGCGGTGTTGCGGCCAGCTCACAAGAAAGCGAGTTGAAGAAAGGAGCTCAGGGCACTGTAATTCACAAACCTGCAGAGTTATAAATGACAACTATCGTCCAAAAATATACTGAAGTAAGGCTGCCAAGAGGACTTGAAAGCGGGGCAGAATTGCAGGAAACCGATTTCAGGAGGTAGACTGGAATTGCATCGAAAGCATAGGAAAAGAGGCAGAACGTCCACAATGATGCACTTGGCCAAAAAGGGCGTATGCGTTTTTTCCTGAATATAGTCAGGAAAAAACGCATACGCCCTTTTTGGCCAACCAAGCAAGCTTGCAAAGGAAATCTGCACTACAATGAAGTCTCACTTCCCCCCGGTCAAAAGGGCCATCTGAAAAAAGTGTAAAATCCAGAAAGGCAGGACAGGCCATGGAGAACTGGGAGCCTTGTTATGCTGATGGGCGGGATGTAAATTGCCAACAGACACTCGGGAGAAGTGTATGGTGTTTCCTGAAACATCTAAAAAACAAAGCAACAGAGCCTAGGGCACTTCCACTTATGGTCCTATAGCTTAGGGAAATTAAAATCAAAAAGATACAGCCACCCCAATGTTTGGGACGCCTCTGTTTACAAGAACCTCGTTTACCGTACAAGTTCAATATCACAGAAAGTGAAAAATGGATAAAGAACTTGTGGTACTTACGTACAATGCAGTATCACTCAGCAGTGAAATCTATGTCATCAGGTCCGTAGCAGCACAATGAGTGGATTCAGGTACGATGATTCTAACTGAAATAAGTCACACAGAAA